>NC_056748.1:670923942-671223942 GCF_019279795.1 Protopterus annectens | reverse complement strand
TTGTGAATACCCTAAGCCAAAGGAAAGTGCAGAGAACTGATAGTGCATGGAGCCTGCTCTGGAGTGTAGGTATTTCCTGCAAGATTCCCTTATTGTAATGTGCAGGTAAGCTTCCTTTAAGTCTAAGGTTGCCAACCAGGCATCTTTGCCTAGCATAGGAAGGAGCTGTTGAAGTGTTAGTATTTTGAATTTTGGAATTACCAAAAAGGTGTTTAGAATAGAGAGGTCCAGGATAGGATGCCAGGAGCTGTCTTTTCTGGGTACCAGGAAAAGTCTTGAGTAAAAACCTTGTCCCCTTTCTTCTGCTGGGACAGGTTGAATAGCCCTGATACTCAGAAGAGAGAAAACCTGCTGTTGAGCCTCTGCCCACTGATTTGGGGGTAGGTCTGGCCAACCGTTTGGGGTTGGTAAAGTGTGGAAGTGGAATCTGTATCCTTGGAAAACTATATTTAAAACCCATTTGTCCTGGGTAATGAGTTCCCATTTTTTGCATGCCTGGTGATCTTCCCCCCTAAGGGAGCAGGCAGTTGAGCAGGGCTTGGAAGGGTTGAGGTTAAGTCATTGTGACATTTTTCCATAGGGGGGGAGTGTCTTACTACTTCTAGCTTTGGAAGTGGAAGCCCACCACGGCTTAGGCCTGTGAGTACCTCGAGACTGTAGCCTAGGTGGTCTGCTGTTCCTGGATTTGGACTGAGAAGGCCTGGAAGAGACAGGAAAGGACCAGTTCTTAGAAGGCCAATGCCTACTAAATCTGGGAGGCTGTACTTGCAGGAAATTTTAACAGTTTACGTAGATTTAGCTTTTCCCTCCATCTTTTTAAGGACTACTTTTGCTTTGTTGCCAAACAGGTGGTCTTGGTTTAAGGGAGCATCCAGTAATTTAGCTTTTACATGATCTGGCAAATTTTGCTCCTTAAGCCAAACATACTTTCTAAGAACAGACCCAGTGACAGCAGCACTGCAAGATGCTTCTAGAGAGTCAAAACCACATTGCAAAGTATGTTTACCAACTTGTTCAGCAGAATGCATTAAATTCTGTAATTCTTTATTTTCAACACAGTCAGGAATCAACATCATTTTCTGTTTAAGTAGTCCCATAATATGCTGCTGATACTTTAACATATGAAACTGGCAGTTTAAGGCCCTAATGGCCAAAGTAGCAGAAGTGTATACCTTCTTACCCCATCTGTCCAAGGCCCTGGAATCTCTATCAGAGGGGGTAGGGTTTTTGGCAGTAGTAGCCTTAATACCTTTAGGTCCTTGGGAAATGGTGTCTGGGTCCGCAGTAGGATTCTTGAAGAGGAACTTGTGAGAGTCAGATACTTTGTAATACCTGTCAATTTTCCTGGGAGCTGGAGGTAAAGTGTCTGGGGCCAGGCTAGATTCCAAGAAGGCATCATCTACAATGTCCATGACAGGAGGGATAGCTAAAGGCCTGTGTTGAGGGAGGAGTAAGAATTCTCTAAGCTACTTTTTGGAGTCAAAGTAATCCTGGCTTTCCCAGCAGAAATGTTCCCTAAGAGTGTGTAAGGTTTCACCAAAAGAAAAATCTTCTGGAGGGGAAGCAGAGGGAATGGAGTCCTCTGCATCAGAATCCTCATAGGTAGATAAGGGCAAATCCAGGTAATCAGAAGAGAACAGAAGTTTCAGAATCCTGATCAGAAGAATCAGAAGGAAAATCAGTTCTAGGTTTCTTAGAGAGTGAAGGCTGGCTTCCCCTAACTAAAGTAATAAGGTCTTCAGCCTTTCTTATCATTTGTTTTTTAGGCATATGGGCCTGACCATGTGGTTTGGATGTCGGTTTTCTAGGTGTGGGTCGAGTTTTAGGCCTTGAAGAAGAAGATGGCATGCTCAGAAGCCAGTGCCTGCACAGCGTCTCCAGGCCCATCCAAGGTAGAAACATCCACAGGTTCCATGGTCGAAGAAGCATCTCGTGGCATACTGGACATCCGAATGGGTCTAAGTAGAGGCCTGCGAATCGGAAGTAGCGGGTATCAGGGGCTACGAAAGTGCCTCACTGAGTACCGACGAACTGGCGACTAACTTAACGGAAGCATCGTCGGCAGCTTTAGACCTATGTGGTCTGTCTCTGTTTATCTTTACCTTTTTTCAGAATGTCGGTAGTCGGATGGCTTACTAAAGACATTTCTGGATAGTTAAACTGAGTACCAAAATAATTTGCTGCAAAAGTGAACCGGCAATGAATAGTTTGAGGGTAGAATAAGGCACAAAACCGACAGTGAGGGACATCGTGGTCTGGGCCTAAGCAAAGACTGCAGTATGAATTAAAATCTTTATGAGGTATTTGCTTTCCACAGGTAATTCAATTGTTAACTTTTACTGACATCGGTTTACAGCAAGAAAAAATATCCCCAATGGGGTACTTAGCTTTTTTGAAGACTTTGATTATGAAACTCGAAAGCAAAAATTTCAGGAGTCGGCCGACCAACACTTGTGAACTGCTTCTGCTTCGGGCACTGCACGGCAAGAAAGACTGATGTAATGGTGTCGGCTGCATGTTTTATACCCCTGATGACCTGACATCATGGAAGAAGAGACAGCATCCGATGCAGGGATCAAAGAATTTGATATTCAAGCCAGCTGAGGGCTACCTGCAGGCAGATAACCCAAATGTAATGACGGCAACAGTGAAACACGAAGAACATCCGATCATAATCTGGCACATTTACAGGAAAGCAGAACATGATTTCATGAAAATGGTTTGGTAGAGATAGGAAAAAGGCAGCAAGAAATAAGGACATCCAGGAACAAGATGGATGGATTGCATGAGAGAAGACATGGGATGGTCAAGTATGACTGCTGAAGAAAGTAAGTGTGTTGCTGAATAAAGTGAGTCAGAAGCAGTTGGTTTGACACCACAACTCCAAGAAAAAAAATGGGAAAAATGGAACAGATGATGATGACTAAGACTACATTCTGCTATTATGCTACTGCAAAATTAACAAACTATCTCATGAAATAGATGTGGAGAAGTTACAGGGCATGTTAGACTGGCAGCATGATTACAATAGTAAAGGATCAGTAAATGTGTAGAAAGAAAGCCCTCTCCCAAAAGACATCTGATGTTGTCTTTATCCAAGGGGATAGGAGATGCTAACCAGCTACCAAGGCAGAAATATAAACAAACTATGAAGACTACTGTACCCAGTAGCTGCAGTCTGTTATCTCACACCCTTGTCTTAATTATTGGGAAGGGATCTTTGTAAAGAGTGTGACTGTAAGAATGCTGAGTAAGTCACAAATTCAAAAGAAGAAAATGCAGAAGACCATCTTGCAGACTGCAGACAACCCCATAGATAATTGGGTATGCCCACAAAAAAGCAGTCCACTCAATGCAGACATGCCCACAGACTTTGAGATAAATAGATCACAGGGTTCTCTGAGACCTCAGGTAACAACAGAGGATACTAGAAAGAAAATCCTGATAACCTTACTAGGGGGATCCGTGTCTTTGTACTACTTGTACTGACAGAGAAAAACATCATTCAAAAACCAAGAAAAGTTCCAGGATAATAAGGTTGGGATGAGACCATGGGACAAGACAAGATAAGATGAGGAACCCCAGAGAAAGGGAGAAGATTCAGGTCTGAGGGATATATAATAAAATACTTTGGAGCCCTGCACTGAATTAAACTTCCACAGGGAAGAGTTGGACATGGAGATTCCTCTTCTTGCTTAGTGGGAGAGGAAGATGAGTCTTGTACATCATAAGACATGTACAAGGACATCCTGACTGAATTTGAGAAATGTTGTGCCTCCCATCCAAATGTCAAAGACAGTCAAACTTTAGAAACCTCCTAAAACCAATTGCCATAACAATTTTTTGAGGGAATTGCTATGATTATTTTTGGACTATTAGTCAAGTTCAGAAATAGACAACAATATAGTCTGATTCTGTCTGACTATGATACCAATTTTTTTGGGATCTTCACCGCAGGAAAGTTAACTCCAAATGATAGCAAAGGAACTGATGTTACTATTTTCCCAGGATGGTTATTGCCCCCCACATTTTGACAGCTAAAGCAACACCATTTCTGTGCAAAATCATATAGAATGTCCGCCAGAGTTTTAAGATAAAGCAATTGAAGACATCTCTATCACCCAGAGAAAGACAGAGAGATGGTCCTGTGGAACATTTTAACAGAACCATGAAATAAGTCACAGAAAAAGAGAGAAAAATAGGACCTGCTTTTGTCATATTTACCATCATATTTTTTTTCAGTCTGGGAGTTGACCTTAGACTCAAAAATATTTAGCTTTGTTAAACTGTTGCATGGTGATGCCCCAAAGGCCTATTAGATATAATCAAGTAGACAAAAGAAGATGACAAAACATGAATAAATAAAGATTCGGAATTTATTAAAGCCAGGGAAACTGAGACTGGCTATGAACACAGGACAGCTTGAAAGCCTCATCTACTGCTATGGTTTGTTTTATATTTATGGGTGACTTACTTTTGTATGTTGGCCAGAGAGCAGAGTATGGTAGAATATTTAGACTAGCCTTGTACAGTGGCCTGCTAGCCCTAAGAATTTTGCCAAGTGATGTTTGATACCAGGCATTGGCCAATTATTAGCAGATTCTATTTTGTCTTTTAGGGGTCCAATAACTTCTCATCTCATCACATATCGTAGTGTCTGGTTACTATCATACAGTTCTCTGTCTTGGAAACATTTACTATAAGTCCTCTCCAACTTAAAGAAGCCAGCAGAGATAGTACTTTAGGTAAACTGGGCTTCCAGTCCTCTGAATAAATTATTATAATCACCAAGGCATGTAGCCAAGAACCTGGCATGATATTTCACAACTGCTTCTATGAGTTTTTAAAATTGCCAGGAAAAGCTCAAATGTTAAGACAGATGAATAAAGAATGTCTTCATGGGTAGAAACTTCTGTCTTCTTGGCTTTAGGGATTAGGTGAATTTACTTCTTTGTTAAATAGAAGGTAGCCAAAATCCTCACTTTGCATAGCCTTTCTATGAACAAATCCACTGAGGAGGTTAGATACATGTCACATTTAGAGATTTTCTTCAGTTTTTCAAAATCATTCCAAAAATCTTATGGAGCATTTGGTGCCAGGACTGATAGCATGCTAAATAGGACTAAATTAAACATGTTATGTATTTTTTATTCCTTTTTCTTACTGCCTGGTAGTATCACTATTCATCTGCATCGCGTGTGCAACACTGTGATCTTTCCTTTTGTAAATATAAAAATGGATGATGGAAGGGAAATGCATAAATCAGTTTGAAAATATAACCTCTTGCATCTTTTGTGTTAGCAGATCATAAAAGGCAATCACGGTCCACTTGAAAGAAGCTGTCTATTAGTGTCAAAAGAAATATGACTTTAAATACCAGACAGTAAGAGATGTATACTGACATCCCATGCATTGGCACTCCCTATTGCCTCTGGGTTGTTGTAACTAAGCATTGTCCTTTACAGGTAATAGAACTGGTGCACTTAGCTGGGGAAAAGGCAAAAAACAGAAATGGAAATAATGCAATGGGTCATGGGGAATACATGTGTGGAATTGAGATGTGTATAAATATTTATGCCTAGTCTTTCATTTTGTCTTGTTTTTGCTTGGAAGAAACTGATAACACATCTGTTTAATTTCTGTCTGAGAATATTCTTCATATTGTATTACTTAGGATATTATTTCAAACTAAGTAAACGCTAGGAGGCCTAGTTATCTTTAGATCAGTTATTGTTTTTTTCATATTCTGTCTCGTTTTACTCAATGTTTTTTTTTTCTTCTTTTAACCTGTAACTGCCTTTTTTCCCTTATTGTTTAAGGTAAATTGTTTACTCTCGTTTACTCTCTTTGTGACATTGTAGCATTGTAGGTCGGCCTTTATTACGTATATAGCACTAATATCTATTATCTGTCAGGATGGTCAGCATTTACTACTGTAGAATAACAAGCAGTGATGATTACCACCTCTACTAAGCTAGATAGTTTGAACTTACTACCTGTGAAAATATTAATGTGTATGAAAGCTGTAAAGCTGTGGGAAACTCGAGAATTCTGCCAGCCCTCCCTGGGTATTGTGTTTATATAGATATATATATATATATATATATATATATATATATACACACACAGACATGTACGTGTGTGTGTGTGTGTGTGTGTGTGTGTGTGTGTGTGTGTGTGTGTGTGTGTGTGTGTGAGCATAATAACATGTATGAAACACAGTAGAATGGGGCTCTGGAAGACAATATAGTTCACAAAGAGGCTGGTAAGAAAGTGGCTTGGGGTGCTACATAGGATTCAACTCTGAGAGTGGTCTGTATGTAGTCTAATCTGGGAGTAGATAATAAAAGCTAATACCAAGGATATTTGTGTATATTCTGTTTATGGTCCCAGAGCCATGATGTGTTTTATAAACTGATTATTGAGATAAACTTGCATGCACTTGCATTCTTTTACCTTGACCAGCTGGGTGCTACTGATGATTAATAGAGTATTAAGAAAGCATCCCTTTGATACCAGCTACAGTCTTTCATTTACACTGTCAGCACTGGTGCCATCAATATATGACATTTTATTTATTTGACTTTTGTTGACTGGGTTAGTCTAACTGAGCCAAAGCCCTTTTTCAGTGGAGGCCTGGGGAGAAAATCTCCACAAGTATTACAGACATATAGAGTAGTAAATATAATGACATATTAAGATATAAAAGGCATAAAGCAAATCATGACATTAATTATTTACTTAATGAAATTATATACAAACTTAAACCACTAAATCAAGCAGTACAATCTCTGCAATTGTAGGTCAATTAGATTCATGAGGAATACTTTTATAGGAATGGTTGATATGAGGGTAACTTAAGTAGAACTCAGATAGGAGTTTGTTGTATGTTTCATTAGATAAGTAGTATCAGAACAGCCAGACAGTAGGCATGGAAGGAAGTAAGGGGTGGGGGGGGGGGGCTGGTGAAAGAGAAGATTAGAGTTGTAGGTGGAACAGTCAAAGAGGGGAATTACAGTGACAGATCCAAGTACTGTTTAGAAAGTTTTTGATAGCACTCCTGAATTTTTGTAGGTGATTAATATTCCCGATATTTAGAGGAAGTTTATTCCAAGATTGGGCAGGGGAGTAACTGTATAGGTTTTTCCCTATTTTGCTTTTGGGTGTGTAGATCTGGAGGAGGTTTTGTTCAGAGCTCTGGAGAGACCTTGGAGGGATATAGAGAGAGACAAGAGAAGCAAGGTCAGAACAGAAGGAGGGCTGGTTCAGAATAGAATGTATGATCTGATGCTGAGAAAGAAGAAATTGATGGGGATTTTCTAGCCAGTTTAAGCTCTTAAGGGCAAGACAGTGGTGAGAGTGCTAAGTTAGATCTGCGGCAAATCTTGCAATTTTGTTGTACACAAATTCTAATTTTGATAGGAGTGTGGTCTGAAGGTTAGTAAGGATTTGTGAGGCATAGAATAGGCTCAGAAGGCGGTATGCATTGGATAGGGAGATTTTTGATATGGTGGAGCGAAAGTTTTTGTTTCTATACAGAAGTCCATGTTTTTGGATGGTTTTCTTGATGTTGTTGGAGACATGCAGATCAAATTTGAGTTAGTCATCAGTGATGACCTCCACAGGCTTGGTGTGAGACTCAACAGAGATAGGTATATTGTTAAGGGAAGAGACAGAGAAGGAAGATTTTAGATGGTTCATAGTTTTGGGAGTGAAAATCAGGAGTTTAGTTTTTTTTTTTTTGGATTTAGAATCAGCTGATTCTTGGTGAACCAGTTTTTCTATAGATAAAAAGGAGAAAAAGGATTTCTGTGTGAGAGGATTTAGGTCCAAGAGGGAGTCTGCTATGGTAATAAAAGTGTAGTCATTTGCATATTGAAAGAGAGATGACTGAAGACAGGATGTAAACAATTGATCTGTAAAAATGTTAATTAGTAATGGGTCAATGATAGCTCCTTGAGGTACACACATCATGACAGGTAGGACATGGTAGGACACGGAATGTTGTAGAGAGCCCTTTTACCAACTGAAGTCAATCAGAGAGGTAACTAGCAAACCAGGAAATAGTTGAAGAAGCTAGCTGAGGTTTAGAGAGTTTGGCTAGCAGCAGAGGGTGGGATACAGTGTTGGATGTTTTTGAGAGGTCAAGGAATAGGCAAGACAAGAGGTTATTATTGTCTCTGGCTTGGGATATAGGGTTTAAGAAGGGTATGAGGGTAGTGGAGGTGCTGTGTTTCAGGTGAAAGCCATGTTGTGTGGGGGTAAGTAAGTTTTCTTGTAAGAGGAAGTGGAGGATTTGCCTGTGAACACATTTCTCGAATATTTTTGAAAGGGGATAGAACAGCAATTGGCCTGAAGTTGGCAAGTTCAGACGAGTTGCCTCACTTATAAATGGGTATAGTACAGAACTGTTTTGAGATTGTGTGAATTTTGCAATTGGACTGAAGTTGGCAAGTTCAGAGTTGCCGCCTCCCTTATGAATGGGTATAGTACAGAACTGTTTTGAGATTGTGGGAATTTTGCAATTGGACTGAAGTTGGCATGTTCAGAGGAGTTGCCTCCCTTATGAATGGGTATAGTACAGAACTTTTTCGAAATTGTGTGAATTCTGGATTCAGTGATGGAGTAGTTGATGAGTATGGAGATGGAGTGGGCAAGAGAGTTTGCTGCCTTCTGAAGAAAGAGTGGTGGGAGATTATCAACAGAAGGACAGCAAGGTTTTAACTACTGAAGCAAGGATTTAATAGAGTCAGTAGAGAATGATTTCAGACAGAAGTCCTGAGAGGGAGAAGGGGATGTTGGAGGGTCAGGATAGAAGTTATCATTGGTGCCACAACTGGTTTGGAGTGATAGTTTGCTGATTGTGTCAATGAAGTAAGAAATGGAGTTTGATTTTCTTGGGGAGTGTCATTTGGACATGGATTGGGATATGAGGGGTTAAAGGGAGTCTTTCAAAGTCAACTTGCCCAGTTTTCCAGGCTAAACAAATTAATACGATTTGCACTGACATTTCTGGCAACCATAATGCATTGCAGGCCTATTCACTAGACTTCACAGTTTCTAAGAGTAGTTCACATATTGTAGCAAATATTTCTTTTCATTAGGAAATTATATTTCATGCTCATTAAACTTCAGAAACTGTATGCAGTTGTTTCTTGTAGTAATAATAAATATATTATAGTGCAGAATACTTCTGTTCAGAACAGGCAGTTATTGCTACATTGTGGAGCATGCCCATATATGAACCTTTCAGAGAGTCCATTGTTTTACCTCTCAAAGTTTATTTTTCCTGTTACTGGCAAATGTGAAATTATATAAATTAATTCAATTTCTTCTCCAAGCTAATTTTCTTTTTGCACTGGGTGATGCTGCTGGTTTAGCATATCTTAAATATGCATTTCTCTTCCTGATTTATACTTCCAACCAAATTGATATTTCAGCAGTCTAAACAGCATACTTTGCTGTCTTAGTGGTACAGTGTGCAAGAACTTCTTAAAACACTTTGCAATAATTTATGTTCTACTTCTAGTAACAATGTGTATCTACCTGTCTATCTATCTATCCATCCATCCATGCAACATTAAATATCCAAACACGATATCTACGAGTGCTTTCCTTCAATTGACTGTACTGTCTCTGGGATTCTGAAAAGTCTAGACTCATAAGCCACATGTTTACCCTCTTGTAGGATCACTGCACTGTGGTTACTAATTTTTACAGTACAACTTCACTATTAAAGGAAAAACTGCCACTAAGTGAAAAGTGGGCACCATTTATTTTCCTAAAACTTGTAACAATACAGGAACATATGGAACAACATCCATAAGGGTATGTACCCTTCAAACCAGGATTCACATATAATGCCTCATTAGGCATGGAAAAATAACTAGAAACTAAAAAGTCCTTTGAACTCTTTCCTTTTTTATAGGAAATAGGACAATTTGCTATAATTCCTTTCAACTCCACATCCTGAAATAAAAATGTCCAGCAGTTGTGCAATATTTTATTAATCCTACTACTAAGACCATTATATACTGAGACAAAATATATCTGATCCTTATGAGATTCAATATTAATCACCATCTTATTCATATCATTATGGCACTGGTTCAGTCCCAATCTGTGTGCAGCAACTTTCTGCAAAGACTTCTTAACCATATCACAGTTGTGCCCCCTATTTATAAACATGACAAAAAGTGTACCTACACTCTCTTATAAAATATTAATTATATATAACAATTGTAGCTGAATGACAGAGTAGTTTGAACTTTCACTTTTTTAGCCATAATTAATCTTATAGGTTCATAGGTTTTTACTAGGCTAATGACCGCAAGAGACTTTTTAAGCCTAGCCATGCATTCCAAATTTCTGACAAGTTCTGGTACCCTTGATAAGTGTAAGCAGGGGCTTGGGAGATGAAACATTTACAAGCAGGAGCTTAGGAGATGAACCATTTACTGTGTTCATTAGAGACATAGATGTCACACCAGGGATGAATTTCCTGTTCCCCACCAAATTGTCCAAGTTATACTTGAATTGGGTTAGGGAGGAACTCTGCATCATATGGATGAGGAGCTTGTTCCAAGGACAGGGTAGTCTTTGGGATACATACCTGTCTCTCCAGCAGGTCTTATTTACATCATAGGTGAGGTTTAAGTCTTTAGAATGAGTAATTCTCATAGTGTTTGTTTTGTGGATATCACAGTGGGGTTTGACAATACCTTGTATGCCAGGCATAGATCTCTCCTCAGTAGCCTGTAGGAGACTGAATACAGGGATAGGGCCATAAGGTGGTCTGCATAGGATGTTTTACTTATGCCCTACATTCTTTTAGTGAGGAACCTCTGTGGACATTCCAGTTGTTAGATATGCCTGTTTAGGTAAATACCATAGGGGGCATTGTACTTAATGACAGGTCTGATGAATGTAGAATACAATGGAACAATAACTTCTTTTGACCTAGATGGCATACCTTTGTTTATAAGATGCACAACAAAGAATAATTTCCTCATTACTGTAGACATGTGATGGTCAATGCTAGATTACTGTCTGTTTCCCCAAGTCCCTGACTACTGGGTCAGCTCTAAGGAGTGTGTTGTGAACATGATATTTACCAGGAGAGGATTACTTCACGAAGGATACTATTATGCATTTCTTGGCATTTAGTTATAGTCCATGGCTCTGACACCAGCTATTTGCCTGTTAGCCCTTCCTGGAAAAAAATGTGTCAGTGTGGGATTCAATGGCAGCTCCTAATTTGCAATCATCTGAAAATTTAGTCAGCCAGAGACCGGTGACATTGGTCTTGATTTCAGAGAAGTAAATGCCAAAAAGGAGTGATCCAAGAACCGATCCCTGAGGAACTCCACTTGAGACTGGCCTCATTGTAGAGGTGGACTCCCCAATTCTAACTTCCTGGGTCCTGTCTGGGAGCCAGTTTGCTATACACTTGAATGACATGCGAGTTTGTACCTAACCTCTTGAGTTTGTCAACAGTGCCCGAGTGGGGTATTGTGTCAAATTCCTTGGCCAGGTCAAGGTAAGCAGTGTGAACCATTTTGCCTTCATCCATTGTTTAGGTGACCTTCTCAAAGAAATCCACCAGGATAAGTAGGCATGACCTCCCCTTAACAAAACCAAATTGGGTTGGGTCCAGTGTCTGGAGGTTTACTATATCATTACTGATCATGTCCAGGGTATGTAAATGGTCCACCTTTGTGCAGAGGGATGTCTGTTGCTGTTCTCCATTCATGAGTTACGAAGCCTGGTTGGAGGCCACAGTTAAATAGTAATTGCAGAGGGCCTGATAGGTCATGTTTCATGCTATTTAGAAAGCATCCTGGGATAATGTCTGGGCCCACTGATGCAGTTTTCTTGGCCTTAGATACAGCATTAAGGACATGTTGCCTCATGATAGCAGGGGGAGTTACATCTGATGATATTTCCTGAGGGAAAGTTGAGAGGAGAGAGGGATAAAGTTGGAGATGAATCTATCGGCCAATAGGTTTGCTATACCTTCTGGCTCACTATAGCTTGCTCCATTTACAATGAGCTCTACACACAATTGTGTATTGCCTTTGAGGTTGCTAAAGAATGCCTTGGGGCTGTCCTTGGCCTGGGATGCCAAATTTACCTCAGCTTTGGCTTTGATAGACTTTATTTGTCCTCTGACTTGTTTGTTTAGTTTGATGAGAGTACATTTATCCTGCTGGGTGATACACCTCTTAATTTTTTTCATAACTTTTTTCCTTCTGTTATACAGTCTACTGATTTTGTGATTCCACCAGGGTGGCTTGTTTTTTGAGTTAGTCCCGTACTTCTTTCTGGTGGGTACAACTGCCTCTACAGCTATTAACATGCATGTATAGGGTTTCTGTGAACAGTGCTGCATAGCCAGCAGTGTTCTCAGGATTTATGGGGGCATGAAATTTTGCCAGTCACTTAATATCAGGAAGTTAGTGTTATAGTAGTGCATGAATATTTCAGGTTCAGCTGGGGATCCAGGTTTTATTATTTTTTTTTTTTTTTTGCTTCAAAGAAGACCATTTTATGGTCTGACCTTATGAGGGAAGACATCACACTAGAGGGGTGTGCAACACTCTCCATATTAGTGAGGCCAGATCCAGTATGGATACACCCCTGGTTGCTATACTGACAGTCTGGTCAAGGGAGTTTGTGTGTACAAAACCCAGTTATCTCTGTGCCTGTTAAAGAATCAACAAAACCAAAATAAAAGCTTATTTATAAATAAATAAATAAATAAATAACGACTTAGAAATGATAGGCAATAATTTTTCCCATGATGTAAAAGAAAAAATGAAGGAAGGAAATAACGCATGTAGAATTCAAAATCAAAGAACCTGAACCAAACAAAGAGCCAAGAAAACTAAAGAATAAACAAGAAAGTGCATTTACCACAGAGACTCCAACTAAAGTTCCACTCCATAGTGTAGAGAAACCAAAAAATACACTCTAAACATAATTACCATTTTTGTTTTAGTATTTAAAACTTCTTAGCACTTTCATTTTAATATTTAAAACTTCTGAAGTTGTTTTAAATATTAAAACGACAGCTGCACAGTGGAGAAGAACTTTAGTCAGAGTCTCTATGGTAAATGCCTTTCTTGTTTCTTCTTTAGAATTCAAAATTAGGCACCTCTGAAACTTTCTAGAGGTTTAGTCAGAAGATTAAAAAAAAACAATGTTCTAAAATGAGCTGTTGGTAGCAGCAGTTAAGAATTATAGTAGAGTACAAGGAAATGTCAACAAAAATAAATAAATCAATATCTGAAAGGCTAACATATTTACATAGTACTACAAATCATTCCAATAACGTCACTTCTACTTGCAATCTTAGAAATGCCATAACCTTTTAATTTTGCATTTTTTAAGACTGACAATCTGTTTCAACCTTTCACAGTACTCTGTACAAACAAAACAGAACACATTAATTGTTTTACTCCCATATTCAATATGGCCTGTCAAAATAAAAAGAATACTTGAAAAACTGGAACAATCAGGTAATACCACATAAATAACTAAAGAAAGTCAGCTTAATTAATTTCATAAACTACTTTACTTCATTCAAAAAAGCAATTGCTTTAAATAAGATTACGTAATATCACAAACTTTAGTCATTATAAGTGTCTGCAGTGTTCTTTTTCTGTGTATTTGATGACTCGTATTTCAACCTGCTGACAGAACTAAGCAGAAATAAGTAATCCTTGCAAAACAAAGACTTAGGTTCATAGGTTGATACTAGGCTATCTGCCCTAGGGCATTTATAAGCCTAGCCAGAGTGTGTTTGGCTTTTGCCACCCTTTTAGATTAGTTGACTGTGCCTCTGTATAGTAGGTCACAGAAGGTAGCCCTTTTAAGGTTAGTTTACTGTACCTCTGTCAAGCAGGGACACAGAAGAGATCCCAGGGGTAAACTTATGATCTCCCATCAACTCGTCAAGATTTCTCTTGAAGAGGGTCAGTGAGGGACTCTGCCTAACATGGATTGGGATTTTGTTCCAGGGTGAGGGGAGCCCCTGAGATATGAATCTGTCCCTCCAGCATGTCATATTTATTTCTGTGCTGAGGTTCAAGTTCCTGGAGCATGTAAGCTCTAAGGGATTTGGATTTCCTGAGGTGAAGCATGTCCATTAATTCTGGGTTGGACATAGTCTTAGACGTCAGACACAGATTGCCTCTGAGTAGGCGGCATGCAACTGAGTAGAGCTGGAGTTTCTTTAGTCGAACTGCATAGGGCATCTGTTTGAGCCCCTTGATCCTCTTGGTGAGATACTTTTGGGGTCTTTCCTGTTGCTGCAGGTGTCGGGTAAGGTACATCCAAAATGGGGCATTGTATTTAATTATTGGCCTGATAAGTGATGAGTAGAGGGGCACAATGACCTCTCTTGATCTAGATGTGAACCCTTTTGTGATAAGGTGGGCTATATAGAAGGTCTTTCTAACCACTTTGGCAACATGATTGTCAAAGGAGAGATTGCTATCTACTTTGGTCCCCAAGTCCCTAAATACTTCTTACATACTTAATGGATTACCACCTATGTGGTAATTTGTGGGCACTTTGTTTTTCCCAAAGGGGATGACTATGCACTTTTTGGCATTTAGCTTTAGGCCATGGCTCTGGCACCAGTTATCCATCTCTGTGAGTCCCTTTTGGCAGATGCTTGTGTCAACCAGAGAGTCGATTACGGCACCCAGTTTGCAGTCATCTGCGAACTTGGTCAGCCATAGTCCACCCGTGTTAGCTTGTACCTTGGAGAAATATATACTGAACAAGAGCGGTCCCAGGACTGAGCCTTGTGGGATGCCACTTGTAACTGGTTTAGAGTCTGACATGGCACCTGCTATTCTGACCATGTGGGTTCTATCCCTGAGCCAGTATGCAACCCATCTTGTGACATAGGGGTTAATATTTAAGCTGGTGAGCTTATTTATGATGCCCGAGTGGGGTATTGTGTCAAAGGCTTTTGCGAGGTCCAGGTAGGCTGTGTGGACTACCTTCCCTTCATCTATGGCTTTGGTAACTGTTTCAAAGAAGTCGACCAGGTTCAAGAGGCAAGATCTGCCCTTAACAAAGCCGAATTGGGTAGGATCCAGTGTCTGGAGGTTCCCAATGTCTTTGTTTATGATTTCTATGATGATACACTCCATAGCTTTGCAGACCAGGCTAGTCAGGCTTATAGGGCGATAGTTTCCGGGGTCTGTTGTGGCACCACCTTTGTGGAGTGGGACCACTGTTGCTGTACACCATTCCTTGGGTACATATCCTGTAGTAAGGCTGAGATTGAACAGTGACTTTATATGAGGCTTTAGTTCTTCTTGGAGCTCATGTAAGACACAGCCCGGGACACCGTCTGATCCCATTGATGCTGTGTTTTTTGCTTTGGAGAGGGCAGCTCTCACCTGTGCATCTGTGATCCCAGGAAGGCTACACTCTGTTGGGATAGACATTTGCTCTTTTTTTTTGGGGGGGGGGGGGTTTGCACTGAACCTTTCTGCCAGGATGTTGGCAATGTCTGTGGGTTCAATGTATTTTTTGTCATTTTGCACTAACTCAGAGCATATCTGGGAGTTGCCTCCCAGGTTTCTGACATAAGTAAAGAAGGCCTTGTGATTATCTTTAGTGTCTTGTGCAATTTTTCTTTCGAAGCTGGCCTTAGATGATTTTATGAGGGATCATAGTTTCTTGCTAGTACTGATCAGAGACACCTTCCCTTTTTGGGATTTTGCACTATCATGTAGTAGCTTTCTCCTTCTGTATAGCTTATGTATGGCCGGGGTCCACCAGACAGGTCTCCGGCCATTGGAGGAGTAAGTCTTGATTTTATTTGGGATAGCATGCTCCATGCATTCCTGTAGGTGTCCATAGAATGCTTTTGTAAAGGATTCTGCATTTTGGGCCGTATTTTCCACTGGCCCGGGGGCTTTGAAGGATTCCACCTCGGTTTTGAGAAGTGTGAAGTTTGCTTTTGAGAAGTTCTTCACCATGGTTTCCTTGGCTAGGGGTGGGGATGGAATATGGATGTCCAGTGAGATTTGTTTATGGTCAGATCTTACCAATGAGGGGTATACCTCTGGTGTGGAACATAGAGACCCCATGTTGGTGATGACCAGATCCAATATGTTTTCCCCTCTTGTGGGAGTGGTGACCAGTTGTTCCATAGCATTTGAGTTTATAAATTCTAGGAACCGTTGGGCGAGGGTGTTTGGGCTTGAGTAGTTTTCCCAATCAATGTTTGGGTAGGTGAAGTCACCCAATATAATGCAAAAAACAGTGAACACAAACGACTGACTGAAGCCAAAAAAACTCAAAAGTGTAATCTACAGCAGAAAAAAAGGTGAATGAAAGTCCAGTAATATGTTGTTTATTTAGGTTGTTGTTTATTTAGGTTTTTGTTTAAAATGTCAAAGCTTCTATGTAGGGAAAACAGAAAGGACACTAAAGAGAAGAATTTATGAACATTTGTATGACATCACAAAGAAGAAGGAATCTAACGCCTTTTATAAGCATTCATTTTCCTGTCCCAACATGGAGCTTAAATTTATTGTTTTAGAGCAGGTAACACCGGATGGTAGAGGGGGTGATTGGGAGAGTAAATTAGAATATAAAGAGCTTATATGGCAATTAAGGCTGGACGCTGCAAAATGGCCAGGGCTAAATGATAACATGAATTTGAGCAGTGTTTTGAAATTAAGACGAGCCAAATTATAATAATACAACACAAAACTGATATTTATACACTTGATATTCTCCCAAAAACTGACACACATTTTTCATCGATTTCTTTACATTCACTTAGTTCTCATTATTTATTTATTATTTTGATTGTATCATGATTCATTCAATGCTCTGTTTGTTATGGTTTTTGTTGAACAGTGTTTGGCAAGAAGTTCATGATTCGAGCCTTTATACACATGAGAAATATTTTGATAAGGCTATTTAACTGGTTTTATATGTAGCCTTTTTAGTACTAAGTACTTGCAGGTGGTATTTTATTAATTAGTTTTTAATTTAATTGATCACATGATTATTTTTAAGCATTTAAATAGGAGCAGTTGTTACATGGTGTTCATCTTGATAAAGCTCAGTATTGCACTGAGCGAAAGCGCTTCAGGGATTTATTACTGTGTGGTTCTCATCTAATAAACTTGTTCGTTGAATTTTATCTACTGGACTTTCATTCGCCTTTTTTCTGCTGTGGATTACACTTTTGAGTTTTTTTGGCTTCACCCAATATAATGGTGTTTGGAGAGACCTTCATATTCTCCAGTGTTCTCAGGAAAGCCGAGTGAGGTTCCTGTGTTTGGGAGGGTGGCCTGTAGCAGGCTACAAACTGAAAGGCAGTTTTGCCCACTGTTATTAGTTGCACATGGATGGTCTCCGATGCTTCGTGCAATGCCACTAACCTGGAGGTGTGGGTATCTTTGATAAATATGGATACTCCCCCTCCTTTTGTGGTTCGGTCTGAGTTTTGGGGGCGGAAAGCATGGTATGAAGTATAACCTGTTAGTGCTGGGGTGCTCTTGGGAGCCTTGAACCAGGTTTCTGTTACTGTACAGATATCGATATTCTCCATATTGAGGAGAGTCTCGAGTGCATGCATCTTGAGGTGTAGACTTCTGGCGTTGAGCAGCATTACCCTTAGTTTTTTTTTTCTTTGTGTTGTCTATGGAGGTGGGTTTGTCTTTTGAGCCTTGCCTAAAAAAGGCACTATGGGGGAGGCAAGAGCCTTTGCCAGTATTCAAAAACCCAGGGGTGACAGGTGCAAGCTGTCCCTAGCGAAGCAACATGGCTTGTCGAGCATGTCACATGTTGCTATAACAAAATCCAGACAAATTTGAGTTCTATCAGCACTAATTATAAGAAAAGCATTTTGTGAAGTCAAACATTTGAATTTTTTAGTGTAATGACATAGGTACTGCTAAGCTTACAAAAATGCCTGCCAGGACGGGCATTGCTGACAAAATAATGGACTGCCTAGAGCTGTGGCCTTAGTGTTCTTTTTCACTGGAAGAGTCATTATTTTTCCAATAACAGCAACCCAGGAGCGCATTATTCTGTTTAGAATATGGGCTACAGTTACATTTGTTTGTATTCATTTTAATGCTTCATAGTTGCTGGAAATGCTTTACATTCATAATATATACAGTGTGCTTAATATCTAATACACACATACACATACACACACACACATACATTAACAGATTCACAAGGAGAGACAATTTCTCAGACACATTGAAAAACATATGCACACCCACAAAACAAATAAACATATGGCTGAAGTGCAGACAGACACAGACACAGACACACACACACACACACACACACACACACACACACACACACACACACACACACACACACACGCACACACACACACACAGCAGTTACAACCATTTTCTTTACAAAAATGACCTGTCATCATTATTTCTAACCCTGTAATTCCTAGATGTTAGAAAAATTTCTTCTTTTCCAAGAATGAACTTACATAGATTACACCTGTCGCACCTGTATGTACCCTTCTTACTTCTGGTACCCTTATTGTTGTGTGTAATACCTTTCTCAAACCTCTCCTTCAAGTTAGAATCTCTTTCTAATAAATTGTGGGAATTCTGCTATTCAACACCCTGTTTCTTCATGTATTTTAAGTACAGCCCAATGTTTTCTAATAACCCCGTCAACTTCCAAAGAATTACTAGTGAAAGTATGTACAAAAGCACTATCATATTCTTCTTGAGTATGTTCATAGTTGGTAGAAATAACACTATCCTTGCCTAACAATGGAGGGTATTTGGATTCCCTTTCCTTAATAACCTCATCTGCCAAGGTTTCAGCCATGACCATGGGTATCTCCTTAGAATGAATAATTCCTTTATAAATTTTACTTCTTCTTTGACCTTCCCCTAATCACTACACATCCTCAAAGCCCTGAAAATCTGACCATTGACTATACCTTTTTTGATAAAATGGGTGACTACTCTCATAATGAAGGTATAAGTTAGAAAATGTGTGTTTCCTAAAAATGGCAGACTGAAAACAATTCTTATTTAAATCCTTGTATAGTCTAACATCCAGGTAATTAATCTCATGAGGGGATACAGTGTGGGTAAATTTCAAAAAAGAGGTGGTGTTATTAATGTACATCAAAAAGACATTTAATTCCTCAATGGGTCAATCCCAAATAATACAAATATCATCTAGGAATCTTGTATAATATGTTATATACCTGAACCAATTGTATTCCATAATGTACATTTTCTCCCAATGGTATAGTACTAGGTTGGCATATAGGGGGGCATGCTGCCCCCATAGCCACACCATTCTCCTGCTTGTAGTACTCACCACTGAAAAACATATAATTACTTTGTAATGTAGTTTCTAAAAATTCCATGATCAAGTTAATAATATTGGCATCCAAATATCTGACTTCTGTCAATACTTCCTGGAACCATTCAAGGCCTAACCCATGTTGAATACTGCGGAGTAATTCAACCACGTCAACTGTAACCACAATTACTGTGTCACTGTATTTTTCCTTGGTCATATTCCTAAGAAAATCCCATGAATCTTTGGTAATATGTTTTAATGTACCTACAAATCTCTTAAGGTGGTAATCTACAAATATGACCAATGGTTCCGTGATGTACCCTGCCCCAGACACTATTGGTCTAAAGGCCAATTTGTCTATTCCCTTGTGTGTTTTTAGGTATTCTGAATATTTACCGGAATATGTGTTTTTCCACATATAAGAAGTCGTACATCTTCTTATCAATTGCTCCCTGTAACAAATGATCCTTTAAATAATACTGTATCTTTGCACATGCCACGTTGATCTCATTTTTGGATGCCAAACTATATTTCTCCTCATCATTTAGAATTTCAAACATTTTTGCTTAGTAATCAAGCATGTACATAAGCACCACTCCTCCCCCCTTTATCAAGTTTCATAAGTCTAACCTTATTTTGAACCAATTCCTAAATCAAGTTTTCTTCCAAGGGAGGTAGATTTCTCCCTGTTTCCTTATAATTCTTGATTTTTCTAATATCTTGCTCCATTAACTCTTCATATATTCTCAAAACAGGGGTGGGGGGATTAAAATTACTGGGTCTTCTCAAATCTTGCACTTGCCTACTTCCTTTAAAAAACAATTTAAGGTTAAACTTTCTCAAGAATAACTTAAGGTCCACCAGGGTGTTAACCACTTTAAAGGCCTACTGGGTACAAATCGAAAGCCCTTAGTAAGTAGTGAAAAGTGTTAATTTCTTATCTCCAAGTCTGTAAAGTTATAGATGTTGAAGTTATTTTTAGTCACTTTCCTACCATTCTCCGTGACCTCTATTATTCACTTGGTTATCATTCTGGTCTACCTTTCCATGTACTGTCCTCTCGCTTGACTGTTCTTTTGCATAAAATTCCAGTTATTATTGTTCCAACCTCTCCCCCTGCCCCCCTCCCCCGAAACTGATTGTATATATTGTACATGTTGTATTGTCCTTGCTTCTGTGCAATCTTCTCGCTTCTCCTTAGGGTGGGTTCTTCTAAAGGGATAGTGTGCCCAGTATTAGAATTCATGTTTTCCTGAGTAAATACTTTTTCATGCAAGTTCTCACCTTCCAAATTTCTAAAATTGTAAGCCCTCTTTAGGGGGGGGGATAAGCTTTCCCCTCCCTATATTCAATTAAATTCCTTTGTAGTTTTCTTAACTTGCGTGCAAGCAAATTCTCACAGTATTTCCCTAAAACACAGCATTGTATTTCAATTTCTCTACTTGGAAAAGACAGTCACATGTTAATTTATCAACCTTGGCAGATGAGGTTATTAAGGAAAGGGAATCCAAATACCCTCCATTGTTAGGCAAGGGTAATGTTATTTCTACCAACTATGAACATACTCAAGAAGAATATGATAGTGCTTTTGTACATACCTTCACTAGCAATTCTTCGGAAGTTGAGGGGATTATTAGAAAACATTGGGCTGTACTTAAAATACATGAGGAAACAGGCTGTTGGATACCAGAATTCCCACAATTTATTAGAAAAAGAGATTCTAACTTGAAGGAGAGGCTTGAGAAAGGTATTTTTACACAACAATAAGGGTACCAGAAGTAAGAAGGGTACATACAGGTGCGACAGGTGTAATCAATGTAGGTTCATTCTTGGAAAAGAAGACATTTTTCTAACATCTAGGAATTACAGGGTTAGAAGTAATGCTTACTGCACTTGTAACAGTGTTGGGGTGGTATATATGGTAGTGTGTGGATCATGTTTCAGTTTCTATTTTGAGAAGACAGAAAGGAATCTCAAGAGAAGGATATATGAACATTTTTATGACATTTCTAAACAAAAGGAAACTAGTGCACTCTATAAACACACATTAAATTGCCCCATCTATAACTTTAAGTTTATGGTTATAGAACAGGTAGTGGGTGATGCCAGGGGAGGCAATTGGGAAAGTAAGCTGGAGTATAGGGAAGTATACTGGCAGATAAAACTTGATGCTGGAAAGCTCCCTGGCTTGTATGACTGCATCAGTATTTCCAGTGTTTTGAAATTGAGATATGCTAAATTATGACAATAATTAGTATATCTTGTAAATAACAAAATCTCTTTGCAGTATTTATGTATTACTGAAGTTACATTTGTATGTTGTAAAATGTAACATCTTAACGATGTGTTTTTATTTGTGAAATGTGGTATGTCTTTTTAAAACTGCTGTCAGATTTAATTGAGGTATTACTATTGGCTCATTTGAAAATATGCACCTATATTAGTAGGACTTAGAAGTTACAATATTGTTCTAAAGAAGCCTAACACTTGGTTAGGTGAAAGCACTTAACTTCTGTTTTGTACCTTGTGGATTTATAACTGAATTGGTGTGAATACACTTGTGCCAGTGAATTATTTCTCATGCTCTGTGAGCATTTGTGACTGTTTTTTATTCTACTGAAAGTGTTTTATCCTGTTGGAGCTGTGCTGAGTCGAACGCACTGCACAGGTAATAAACTGCTACTTTGGAAGCTGTGGTGTCTATTTTCTGTTATTGGTTACATTTCACTATTTGGATCTTTTGCAAAAAGCATTTATCCTAAAGCACTCACTCTAAACAGAAAATAATGCAATTATTTTCCTTCATTCAAATGCAAATTATTCTAACCTTTCTTCATTCTTTCCAGTTTCTTGTTTGATATGTCAAAGTCATAAATTTCAACACAGAGGTATAAGCAAGACCTTTCCTTAAAACGTCCGGCTTGGGCCTATCACAGTATTATTCAGCAGTGACATGTTTAACTTTTCAGCATTAACAGCTGCCTCACATTCCACACAATTAAGTTCACCATCACCAATATCTTTCTGACAAACCTTAATTATACAGACTGTGGCACATCTACCACTGCAATTCTTTAAAACACTGTCTCCATGACTTGTTCCCATATCGCATACATTTCAAATCCCTAATAATTTATTTCAATCTATTATTTTATTTTATGTATGCAAGTATCTATCTCGGCTGGTATTTGACATAGTTGATGGACTAGCACATCAAATCAACTTTTTTGAGAAGCCAGCAATTTTGTTCTTCTTGGCGGGGGGGGGGTTACACATTAATAGGTCAATGGAGGCCTGCTATCATTATAATATTATACTCAGCATAACAGAGTCAGACCTGGAGAAGATTGAGAAAGTTTTCAAAGAAGATGGATTAAATGTCAGCAGACAAACAGAATGGGCACTGCTGAGCTAACAAGAAGATATAATATTCTATTCACAGACGTCTTGAGCCCCAAAGATGAAGAGATGAAGTACTCAGCGGTGGTATCAGTAACAAGTCTGTTAAGCAATGATGCAGGTGATGTCAAACACCTGGATATTCCCCGTGCTAAACAGTAGAAACAGGGAAAGCTACAGAGGAATTATGCATTTGCACTGGGAGTCACCAAGTACCTAGAAGGAATGCAGTATGAGTACGGTATGATGAAAGGAAGCTGGAGCATCCAGACATAAAGCTTTTGTGATACCAATAAGAGAAGCCATTGAGGTTCAAAAATGGGATTTAGGGACTATTATTCACAGTTCATGGGAATGTTTTATCATTTTTGTTTTGAATGTGAAAGAAATATGGCAACATTTAGTCAGGAATCAAAGGAACAAACTAGACTCTGGAAGGGATATGCATACAGAATTAGCTCCTTGGTAACAAAGATCAAACATCAATAAAATACAACAAACAGGCAGTTGCTGAAAAGAAAACCACATTGGACACAGGCAGCGATGAGTGCTTTCGTTCCTTTTATCCGTAATGCAGAACTTAATTAGATAGCATATCCATTCAGAAATCTAGTTTAAATAAAACAGTTGCAAAACAGAGCTTTCTCACAATTAAACAAAGCTCTCAAATAAAAATAGCCTCGAATAAGGTTAATATAAAAATCACATACTTATGATACAAAAATATCAATGCAAGTGACTCAGAAACATTATTTAAAAAAAAACATCGTATAGTATCTAAATGTTAAAAAATAATATATGTAATGCAATTAAATTTAGTGAGTGCAGAAGTTACAACTTGTCCGGAAACAGCTAACTACATACACTTCAGATACAGCAATAAACATTTGTGACTTTATACCAAATAAAATCTCTCTCTTATCAGCTTTCAAAGCTAGAACACTGCTTATGGAAATCCTGTTATTGATATTTGGGAATTGTGTGGCATTCAACAAAATCTGCAAAAAAGTTTCCCTATACTGTAAATATGAAGACCAATCCTGTCCCTACTATTTATGTCCAGCTTTTCAATAACACAAAATATATATTTACAGGTATTTGTATGTCTGTAGAGGGCATTGGTGTTGTTTTTTTTCCCCTTAATAGCGTACATATGCTGATCAATTCTTTTTTTAAGATGCTTCTCCATCTTACTTATACAAAATGCAGGACAACACAAGCAATTTGCAACATAAAAAACACCATTTGTGTTACAAAATCACAGATGCCTGGTACAGAAAATGCTTTGCTAGTTCCTTGAAATGTCATGATAGTGATTTCATTAATATACCTGCATTCTCTGCAGGTACTACAGTTTTTCATTCTTCTTTGCTGGCAGTGACCCCCTCCAAGATTACCTTTCCTCTTAAAGATATTTTTCATGTTTTTTTTTTTTCCTTTTCTAAACACTATTCTAGGAGCTGGGCCAAGTCAACCCAAAAGCACCAAAAACTCCACTCCAGTATTTCTCTAAAATAGCCCTAGTAATGAATGAACTCTGATCAAAAGTCAGTATATAAGATAAACCAGGGTCAAGAACTTTCTTGGCTAACCTAGGCTGAAAATCTAGATTCCTCACTAGAGGCTTATAATGGGTATATCTATTCCTCAAAATATTAGACTCCTGTTCATCCAACACAGGTGCTGGATAATTTCTTTGCTTGAACATTTCTTTAAGTTTAGCAAATTCAGCACACAAACGTTTATGCTCTGCAACTAATCTAGATAATCTTATCATTTGTCCTTTTAATAGGTTTTTTTTCTGCAACTGAGGCTGATTACTATTGAAGTAGAGGAAACTGTTAGAATAGGTTTCCTATAAATGGATGACTCAAGTAGTCCAGCTTGTTTATTTTTATACAGATGCACATCTCGGTAATTAACATTATCAGTATCAATATGATGTGATTAAAGATAAAAAGGTGGTGGTACTGTTGGTATATTGCATAAAGTGGAGGATTTTCTGTGGGTCATCATCCCATAGAATTAATATATTGCACAGGTATCTATAATATCTGTAGATGAAATTCATAAATGTAGTTTTAAAGGCAAAATTTGTCTCCCACAACCACAATAACTTGTTGACAAACACAAGGGCAGCAGAAGGCCATATGGCTACTACGTTGGTCTGTTTAAAGTATTCTCCTTCAAAGATTGTTTTTTAATACCATTTCCATCAGTGTGGACAAGACAAAAATAGAATCTTTTGATAGTTTTGTACCCAGTGAAACGGCTGCCCTGTAACATTCCATACCTTCTTCATGAGGGATTGTCAAAAATAGGTCTTTTAACATCAATACCAAGGAAAACTGTATCCTCTTTAAATTCAGTTTTTGCTAGGTATTTCAACAAATGCCAGGAATCTTTCAGGACATGTTCCTTATCACTAAAAAATGTCTTTTAGTGCATGTCAATGAATTTTGCTAGGGGCTCGGTTTTAGAGCCTCCGGTAGTGACTATCAATCTCATTGATTTTAATTGAGAGAGAGCTCTGATTGGTGCAACTGTTTTATTTAAAATGGATTTCTGAATGGATAAGCTCTCTGATGAAGTTCTGTGTTATTTATTAAAGGAAAGACAGAGCTCATCACAAGCTCTGTTCAATGTGCTTTTCCTTTCAGCAACAGCCTGTTTGTCGTATCTTATTTGTTGAGTTACTTGCTTTGGGTTTTCAATTTTATTCATGTTTCTGCTTGCCTGCTGGCTTGGATATGTCACAGAATGCTTTACCACAATGACCTTGTAAGCTGTGAGAAACCAGTGAAGCATCCGATGATGACAATATAACTCTGACTCAACTTATTTCAGTGTTTACACAAATAAATGCTAAGACTGATAAAGTTGTTTCAGCGGACCCTGCTGTGGTTTTAAGTCAGCCCTATCCTATTACAAAGTATCCAGAAACCGTGAAATTTCATGGCAAGTTCCTACATACTCAGAGGCAGTAACAGGAAGGTCTGCTGCAAATGGACAACACCCTACAACTGTGAGTATTGGATTGGATAGGGGGACTAACCTTGCTATTAATAATAGTAAATTTCATCATGGTTAAATAAAGACTTAAAGCTATTGAAAAATTATTCAGAAGTGCTTCAGAATGGCAGGGGTGATGATGCTTTAAACTGGAAAAATTGCTAAAATAATACTGTGGGATATAACTTCATAAAATCTTTCTACAGGACTTTATAAATATGCAGCATGTCCCTTCTGTGTCAGTTGCATTGATATTTTTGTATTATATGTATGTGATTTTTATATTACCCTTATTCATTTTTTTTTTCATTAAGAGAGTTTTTTAATGGGAGAGAGCTCTGATCGGTGCAACTGTTTTATTTAAACTGGATTTCTGAATGGATATGCTATCTAATGATGTTCTGCTACTGATTAAAGGAACAAAAGTGCACATCATTACCTCTTGTCCAGTATGGTTTTCCTTTCAGCAACAGCCTGTTAGTTGCATTTTATTTGATGTGCTACTTCCCTTGGGCTAAAGATCAAATATCAGCGTGACGCTTTAGAGAAAAAGGACTTAAAATATATGTTTGAAAAGACTATGTAAAGCTGTGAATTAAGTTAAAACAGGGAAATAAAGAGATACCCTTGTGCAATATGGGCAGAGGGATAGATAACTGAAAAAAAATTATCTTTATATCATTTAGATAGCACTACAATGATGAAGAGATAGAGGGGTTTATGTTATCAGTGGCAGTTCCAAGATATTATATGTCCAACCGTGATTATCATATAACTAAAATGCATGCATAAATCTGGACACAGTGTTTTGGAACAAAGGATATTTTATCTACTAGTGTATATCCAATTACTTACTTTACAGAAAAGTGGGAGATTAGTAGTTGGGAGTAGTTTTGGCAGGACTATGGTACTTATAGAAGATACACAGTTCAAGACAGTGGAAGTAAACAAGTCACAGGAGAATGGACTAAAATGGATGCTGCAAAAATACCAGAAAGGGGCAAGACAAACTGATGGCATAGAAAATAGGAATTCATCTGCAACAATGGTAACCCATGGATTGGAACGGGCTTGTGCCATTCATAAGGCAGGCTTTAAGGTATCATGGCAACAATGGTTAGCTCTCCAATTCACAGATGGATTAATGTTGAAGGGTTGCCTTATGAAAATTAAGGATGATTATTGTTTCCGTACTGACTAGTTCAACTGTGAGAGCGGATGTATTTAGAAAAATAAGACATTGTTTTCAACTAAGAATCACTGCATTATGTGTAAGTGATTTTAACTACAGTACGAGAGGAAGCTTGTGAAGAAATTAAAATGAATTAGAAAGTGATGGAGATTTAAAACATTAAGCGCTTTAGGCGCTAGTAAGACGTGCAGTATGGGATAAAACATATGAACATTTTGTTGGTTCAAATGAAGGTAAAGAGGTAGGGATGATTCAGGTTTCAGTATTGTAAGAAGAATGCTGGGTACAATGATATAATGGTGGCTAGAACTTAGCATAAAAGTTAACAATTACAAATTCAAAAGCTGTCCGATAAATTAAAAAAAAATGAATAAGGAAAGGGACTGAGTTAGGAAATTTAATGAGGTAATTGATGTTAAGAATGCTAAATATGCTAGGGTTGGGGCTAGGGAACTGGTTTTCCTTTCAGGCAGCATAGACTGAATAGTAATGTTTAGAGACAAAATTAGATTAATAAAGTATTTCCTAAAGAAGATTGTTGACGAGAGAAGAAATGAGGAACAGGAAGCAGAAAAAGGATATGTGGTTGAGGTTATTACCACAGAAGAAGTAAAGCATGCTCTATGAATGTGAATAAAGTGAACACACTTAGGAAAGAAGGTATGCAGTACGAGGTTTATGAGAAGGTAAGCGTTGAGAAACGGCAACTGTAGTGAAAGCATAATAATGAATAGCTGATGCAAGAAGATACACTAGAGCAGGCTACATGAAAAGGACATTATTTATTTATTTTTATTTGTTTAGTTAGCTATTTTCGAAAAAGAAGGGGGAGGTATGGGGAGATACATAACTGGAAATCAGTTTAATCAAGTAAGCATTAGTCATAAAATGTTCCCAACATTTATACCAGAAGGAGTTAGCAAGAACTGTGTGTGTGTATTGGGTGAAGGGCAGCAGTTACAGGAGAAAGTAAACATATTATGTAGGTATATAGTTCTATATTTGTGTATCTGTGTGCGAGTGTGTGTGAATATGTATGTAAGTGGATATGTTCTGTGTGAATCTGATATAACACGTACATTATATATTTAAATATGATTTTGTTATGCATGATCAAACATACTTAACATCAGACAAATTGGTCATAGAAAAATATGATGGAACAATTTTTCTGAATAGTGGCAGTGTTATGGGAAGGGTTTTTGAAGGTATGTTGTGGGGCTAGGTTTGTGGCCATTGCAGGGTTAGGGTTAGCATGCATTACTGAGGCGAAGCCTCAACTCTCACCTCAGTAATGATTGTTAAACCTAAGCCTGCACCCACTCCAACTCTAATTCACACTGCACCTTAAAAAATTCCTTTCCTGTAACACTGCCACTATGCAAGACACACTCATACACACAAACATGTACCAACACATACTAAGAACATAAGATCTATCCCCTTACTTAACTCTCACCTTAACCTTAAGATATACACACTTGAATGCAAACACACAACACCTTTATCCTTACCTGACTTTTACCTTAACACCCAAACAAACATATACACCATTTAACTCACTCCCAATACCCACTTACTGCTGTAAAACTAATAGCACTACAAGGTATAGAATGTTCGACTATGTGAATGTTCAACTATCTCTATCACCCCTGTCATTTGTCAAAAAAGCGACATTCAACAAAATACAAGGTAATTTGTATGCAGGGTCTATATCACTTAGTCAAATCACAAATCAGTGAATGCCTATTTGTCGAACACTTATTCATCGAATCTACTAATCATCAAACTGAGTTTTCAGCAAAATTTTTCCCAGGCAAACCAAAGGTTGGCCACTATCTGGAATTTGCCCTTTTCCCCACTTTAGTGTGATCTCGGAGTTCATATATTTAGTTAGGGGGTGGTACGGGCTTATCCCCTCACCTGGGTAGATGCTAAGTTTTATAGTTTTGTTCACAGTTGCTAAGATGGAATACTGTTGGTTTGCCCTAGGAAAAATTTCACTAAAAACTCAGTTCAATGATTAGCAGTTTTGATGAACAGATGTTCGATGTTGGTGCTGAGGAGTCATGATAAACTGGAAGGATCAATAAAAAAATGCTGTAAACAAAAATCTGTGTAGTTAGTATAAAATATTTGCAGAAAATGACATTTTTGATTAGATATTTCTAACTGAGAGGGCAAAACTATATATAGCAACTAAATGTGTTTAAAATGTGCTTGAAGTTTCTTTAGCACAGTATGGGGTTCTTGAATGAATCTGATTAAAGGGGAGTAATATACAGAAAGTAGAAGGCAGGTGGGCTGATGGTGATAAATTCATCACTGTAATAATCATTATATATGGCATTTTTAGTTAAAGTAAGTAAGGATGATTTAGGCAAGCTAATAAATATTAAGTATAAGTAAAGTTTGGAAAAACTGAAAACAGGAAAATTAGGAGAATGGTATGCTTGGGGTTGGAAAGTTAAGTTTCTCAAGGAAAGTGGGAAAATAAAATCTGAATTACAATGATGTGGAAGTAAATAGCAAGAAAAGCTATGTGGCACTTATATCACAGAATTTTCTTTAGACTGTTTAAATATTTTGGGAGTAGGCATAAATAAGCAATTTAAAATAACATTTAAAATAAGCTTAAATAGAATTAAATAAATAAATAATACACTGAAAGTTTATTTGGAGGTTGATGTACAAGTGTGAAACAAGTAAAGGAGGCAATGAATTATAAAATACAAGGAACAGGTATGTGACTATATTAAAATAGGAATGTGGAAGAATCTTTACAGCATTCTCTTCTAATTTATGATCGAACAAAGAAAGCAGAATAATATAGAGAACACTTAGCAAAAATGTTATGTAGTATTACTAGGAATATAGTACTGCATACAATATTTAAAAAATGGACTATGAAGGAAGAAATAAATATTTTTAGATAGAAAGTATATATTCTAAGCAGAGAAATGAGGAATGTTATTTTTTAGGAAAACATAAAAGAAAAAATGTGGGATTTGAAATGGAATGTTGACTAGCGCAAATGATTTTATTGAAGAGGAAGATGAAAAAATATATTAAATGAGTAAGTGATGCCACTGATTTTATAAATTGCATTGATTTCTTGAGCTTTAAAGCTGTTTCAATTAAAGTCCAACTTTTTGATGTTTTGTTCAGTCATAAACTGCTGAGATAAGTATTGTAAGGTATTTTGTATTCACCTGAGTTACCTCCAACAGAGGCAGATGGATAATCAGTTTTATATGTCATCTAAAAGACAGTATTTCAGGAATGCAGCCTCCCCTTATATTACACTACAAAGCAGAACTTGCAGTCATAATGGAGTGCACGGCATGCTGAACTACTGACAACCTCCACAATGGTTTAACTGGTTAAAAAGGCTGCTGTTATTTGCCCAGTTATTAATTCATCTCCTCAATTTTCTTGCAGACTCCACTCAACATCCAGGTCTGTCATGTATGAAATAAAACAAATTCACACTGCCAAGTAGTACTAGTATAAATAATTTGCAATTTATACGTCTTCATTCTTGTCATATAAATGTACTAGCATTATTATTTTTTTTTTAATTTCTCATTTTATACAGCTAATACAAGTAGCCTGTGCTCATACTTGTCACAACTAACTACAGTGCACAAATTCATCGTCCAGAAAAATGCCTGCCACTACAAAGCTTATTACTGCCCTACAGTCCACCAAGGGACCTGCGAGCTAGTAACAAATTCTTATTACTTACAAACAAGTCCAGATAATGTTGCAGGAGACATTCTACTCCCAATACATTGCTAAACTCTAGAATAGAATTCCCCCAGAAAGAAAACTCTCTGACAAATTTAATAGTTTTGAGCAACATTTTAACCAATCCTAGTCCTACACATGCTCATCACAAGGTTCAGAGTTTGTGTTCACTGTATGATACTCTCCAAATACTCTCCAGAAACAGAATACTTTTAACCTATCACTGAAATGGCGAAACAATTTTTATACATAACTCCTGCCTGTACAATCTAATAAGTTGTATGTGGCCTTTCTATTTTGTAACTTCCTCCTCTGTAAAAAATTAGAATGTATAAATGTAACTACAGGTTATGTATAAATGTAAATAGAAATGTGACTACTCTGTGTTTAACTGAAATTTAGTATAATGCAATGCAAGCAAATGGAGCGTGGCTCCCAGTTCCTCCACTGAAAATGGGTATTACCCCATCAGACTTTTGCAGTAAACAAAGACGAATAAATAACATGCAGTTTGTAATCTCAGTGAAGTCACTACAATCTGTTGCATAAGGCTTACTTCATTTTGAATGAGGGCAGAAATATGCTAATGGCACAAGTAACCTTCTGACAATTAAGGACAAATGTGGTGGTGCAGCAGTAGCATTGTTGCTTCACATCAAGAGGTTCTCCTGTTCGATTCTCGGCTTGGGTTGGGAGTGCCTTCGTTGCAGAGTCTACATGTCTTCCCTGCGGTTGAGTGGGCGTTCAAAAGACATGTGCTGAATGGGCGTGCCTTCGTTGAAGGTTGGGCGTCGGGCTGGCAACTCGACACCATAAAAAACAACTGCCAATCATTAGCGGACCAGAGTTCCGCTGTGGCGACCCCTAACTGGGAAGAGCCAAAAGACAAACAACAACAACTAAAAGAAATAGCTTAACAGAGAACAAGGAAACTGGCCAGCATTTACAAATAATTTCATCAGTTGATAAAACACAGGTTTCTTCATTTGCATGTTTACTCTGAAGCAGATAGAATAATGTAAAACAGGAGCCAAAAATACATTCTCCTGGCTAATCCATACAATAGTAAGGCTCATGTTTTACAATCTTTAAAATAAGGAATGTTGCAGTAAATGGTAACAAGCTCATTGCTCAAGTATGACCATAGAATTAACACTTACTAAAACGGGAAGCAGCATAACCCCATTTATTTGGCATGTCCTCAGTGACAATGTGCTCCTGATCTTTTCTACACATGAACTGTTCATATTCCTCCTGTGCTGAACCAGGTGTGGGGGGGGGGTGCTGGTTGCACATAAAGGATCAAGGCTATATTATAGTCCTCACCCATAATAAACTGCTAGTATGTCTGCATTCTATGGGGTTTGTACTGCACTGCAGCAGATGCACAGTGCCACGAAGACCTGTACAATTCTAACGCTACAGTGCGCAACATAAGCATCTCATTCTTAATGTCTTCCTTATGATCATTTTGTGACTATTGTAACCAAATAATTCAGAATAATTCTATAAATCCTTTATCAGTCATATGGGCACTGGGCAGCAAACATAGCGATAGAGTTTGGTTGTCTACCCAAGAAATGGTACTACATTAAAGGTAGATCTGAGTATTGCATTCAATGAATAGAGGCATAACATCTTTTTTATTGTCATAAAAGAGGGAGAAAGTGGCAGAACAGCTATCTTAGGAATGAGTGCTCCTTTAATAATAGAACTTTGTGAAACCAGATACGATTTCTGCCTTTGATGCATCACTATTCCAACATTATAATTTGGGGGGGGGGGTCTTCCTATACTGCTACTAGAGACATGGATCTGTGGGAGGACAGAAGGTGGGTTTGCTATATAAACTGCCACTAGGATATGACAAGAAGAAGACAGGTGTTAATGGATTTACCACTGCTAGGCATACCTCTCAAATGTTCAGACTTTTGCAGAATGTCCTTGCGTTTGCCTCATAGTTGTGTCTTGTCATTCACAGAATTGTTGATTCTGTGGTAAATCACAGAGGATCAGTCAGTCAATAATCCCAGCAATTAAAGCATCATACTTATTGTTCAGAAAATGCACACTGATGTACAACCTGTTATTTTATAAACGTTTTAAGTAAATAAGAATATATTTAAAAATTCTCTGTGATTTTGGGCCTTTACCCCCCCCCCCCCAATATTTTTTGCCTCTGTCCAGAATTCTTCAGCAAGGTGACTGAGAATTATTCTGCTATGTACAAAACACCATCAGGAACAGGTTTTGACTTTATGCAATCAGTATGTGACATTGCGGTGACAGGGTTTTCCTGTGTGTTCCAGGTAGCAAAACTTGAAACAATGCACAGTAGATCTTTAAATCATGGCACTTAGGGCAACCGTTATATAAAATAATCTTTGACTGATCTTGGCTATATACTGCAACTGTCATTATGGAGAAAACAGACTCAAAATTTAAAGTACTTACAGAAGAGACTGGCAGTGTGTGTGCTGGAGATGTCAGAAGGAAAACATATTCTGTTAATGCTTATAATGTTGTATCTTGATACTGGGATATGAAAAATATCACACTTGTACCCTGTTTCTATCAATGCGAAATTTAAGTAATCTCAGGTTTAAAACAACCTGCAGATGTTTTCATGTCTTACAGCTCCCCCGTACATCGTTTTGCTTTCCTGTGGCCTCCATGCACAAGCAGAAGTGATGTGCCCCCCACTATTACAAAATACCATGAGACAGTACTGCATTAGTAGCTCTTCCTACTCAGAGCTTTGCTTAACAGCTCAACACCAGGGATGCAGTGACCGCTTCCTGCCAGCTGCCAGGATAAGCTTAATTCTATTCAAAACCCAAAGAGTAAACCTCTTAGGATTTGTGTGTGTTTTTCTAAAATGGAAGTTACTTGGCTCAGAATTCAGTCTGTACTCCTTTTCAAACATCACTTAATGTTGACAATTCTCTACACCTCCATGTCAGATATAAATAATGCACACAATTTTATTCCAAACTGTAACACACAGTATTACAAACGTCTTTTCTTCTTTCTCTGGAGAAGACAACCATGTAATGAGTGTGTATAATTCTGTTCATACATAATATCCCATTGACCATAGTACAAGCAAATGCACTTCCTTTTTCCTCTGGAGAAAGCAAGTGTGTAATCAGTGAATGTAATTCTATTCATACCTTATGCCTGTATCGAATTAATTACTTTCATCATGAGATGACTATTGACAAAATGATACGTAAGTAACCTAAAAATGCTAGAGGAAGTCCGGCGCAGTATATATCCATGCAACACAGTACAAAATTACTCATAGTTTCCCCTGGAGGCAATTATAAATACACAGAACCAAAACACACACACACAAAAAAAGAAAAACAAATACTGATTGGTTGCTAGTGCTTGTATTTCGTCAAAATAGTTGCATCATGCGATGCACAAGTATGCAGTGGCAATACTCAGTTATTCAATATTAAATGTATACAGATTTTCACTTCTGTTGTGAATGACACTCGTTATCAATGCGAAATGTACAAAAAGGCAAGAGCAGTAGCTCAGAAACATTCTCTCTGCTTGCATTAAATGGTCAATACTGACTGACCAATTAGCACAACAGAGAGAACCTCTGATTCAGATACATGGTAAAACTGCCCAAGAAACACTTCAAAAGAGGTCCATTACCATGCTTCTGAATCAAACACAGTCATTTCTGAACACTGACACATATATCACCATATTCTATGCTCTGCCCCACACACATTCATGCAACCAAAAACATGCCCTTAAAAGTCATTCACATTCATGGTAACAAAAACTCATATCTGTATGGATACATGCTTCAACACACATACACACACACACACACACACACACACACACACACACACACACACACACACACACACACCTCTATTATACTTACCTATGATTGGAGTACAAGCTGTGACTAGTTCCATAGACATAAATGGGTGAATGCCATCCAAGATTATGTTTTCATTTTGCTCTTGGCATAGCTCTCAATTATATAGATTTTTGCCTCACATTTCTGGTTTGTTCCTCATAAAAGGTGTATTTTGCTGGCAAATCACTATAGATTGAAGTCACTAAATAATAAGATACATTTGAGTTTCAGACTTAATATCTTTCAGAAAATGCATGCTAGCACAAGTCCTGTTAATCTAACAACTTTCTAAGTTTATAACAGCAATATTTAAAATTTGCCCTATTTTTATGCCTCTATCCCACCCCATTATTTTAACCTTTCTCCAGATTATTTGTGCTAAGGGGCTGGCCGGTATGGCTCCTGGAGAAAAAATAAACTGGAAGAGCTGTGGAGATTTCCAGGCTACCACACATAGTTAAATAGCCTAAGCCACACCATGCCACACTCCCCCCCCCCCCCAACTCCTGCATTAGCATGAAACTTCTCTAGACCAATCTGCACATTAAGGCTACCACAATTCAGATACCTTTGGGGTTTAAACTCCTGCATCATGGTAAGACATTCTGAATCCCAGGGCAAGTGTCTTATTCTGTATACTTTTTCTATACATACAATTTCACGTTTAGTTCCTTTTTAAATAGTTTGAACTTGAATTTTCTAAACACAAACAAATTATGCTAATCATTCCTTCTTCTCAGAATCATAAGACAGTGTAAATTTAGTATTGTGTATAACAAAAGTGTACTGATAGATCATCAAATAACTGCAAAAACAACATATAACTTTAAGAAGAAAATTAACTATTCCTATATTATATATCATATGTCTGCTAAGAACTATGCAAAAAAGAAAGCATGCAGATATTAAATAATGTTCCTTAGACCGATATCATCTTAAATTAATAGGCTTGTGTTTATAGAATAACACTGCTATACCAAATAGTGAAGAAACTGAAAAAAAAGCAGAAACTGTATGCATGTAGTTGATTACTGTTCTGACAGACGATACATTATCTTTTAAATTTCTAACAGCCTGTATGTACACAACTGAAATTTCTGGAGTTGTCATTTTCAATTGTCTGAGTAATATCCTACTGTTCTAAGGTAAGAACGAAACAAGGAATATTTCAGGTGACATGTCTCCTCATACCACAAATTTTTCTATGTACTTCAGATTGCAGTGCAGTGCACATGCTCAGTAAAGAGCCTACAAAACTGAACTTTATGTGAAGAAATACAGGTATGACTTAAGTAAATCATGGCAATGTGTTAGAAAAGCTAGAAAAAATGTGTTATGTCTCATAAAATGAAAAGTGGTCTATGTATGTAGCCTCAACTGTTGAGTAAACGGGCTGAAGAGAAGGGCCAAGTATTCTCTCAGCAGTATTCTCTCAGCAGAACGTGAAAACATAACTTGGTTGCATCACCACTGATGATGATGTATTTCAAAGTGAAGTAGGATTTTTAAGGTCACTATTCTTGTATAGAGGTTACGCATTAGACTGGATTCAAAAAAATAGAGAAAGAGGTCATTTCTTTAAGGAAGGGGGTTGCTAAACCGATTCTTCTTTCTAGTCAGATAGGTTTAAGTTCTGGTTCCCAAGTTTTAGAGAATACCAGTAGTTACCACCTAGTGTTCCCTTTACCGATTGTTGACGATATGTGGTTCATCAGGGACATCATCGTTAACAATTGGAAAATGATATTAGGAAATAAAGATTTGGTTGGTACTTTAGGGATGAAACCCACTTTCACTTACAAAAGAGTTAAAAACTTAAAATCTATGCTGGAGATAGATCATTATAGGTATCAAGACATGACAAGAGCAGCCAGTATTAAGAGGGGTACTTATGCATGCAATAACTGTAGGCAGTGTAGATTTATCAGTAACAGTACTAGTGTATTCATAAAATCTCTTAATTACACCATTTGGTCTAAGAGTTATTACAATTGTAATTCCGATTATGTTGTTTACATCGTCAATTGTGTTTCATGTGAACATTATTACATAGGAAAAACTAAAAGGCTTCTAAAAAGAAGAATCTACGAGCACAATTTGGCTATAAAAAACAAAGATCAGTGTAATTCTTTGGCCAAACATTCTTTAACATGCAGAGATTTTAAGAAATTTCAATTTTCAGTTTTGGAAAAAAATCAACACTAGTGAATTTGGAGGAGATTTAAACAATGTCTTAGAATGCAAGGAGACATTGTGGCAACTTTTGTTGGGGGCTGATAGGTTGCCTGGCCTCAATGATTATATTAATTTAAAATGATTTTTGAAATATAGATAGGTGTTTGAGACCATATGCATGTGATCCATGTGTGTTTTGTGTAAGGTGTACATGTGTGTACACATACATGTTCATATCACTCTGATTCCCTTCAGAGACATGATATGATTTACATTATTCGTATATATACATATTTTTTGTTTTATACATATATTACATTTTATATATATTATATATTATATTATATACATTTTGCTGTGTGTACTTGTGTGTATATATCATCATTATTTTTATATTGTCATATAGATTTTTTACGACATTTATATATATATATTTTTTTTCACATGTGTATTTTGTATTTTCATAGTGACTGTTTGGTTCTATGTATGTGTGTGTGTGTGTGTGTGTGTGTGTGTGTGTGTGTGTGTGTGTGTGTGTGTGTGTGTGTGTGTGTGTGTGGGGGGGTACATGTCTATATGTGCATATGTGTGTGTGTGTGTGTGTGTGTGTGTGTGTGTGTGTGTGTGTGTGTGTGTGTGTGTGTGTATGTGTATGTGTGTGTGCATGCATGTGATTGTTGTGTTTATGTCGGAGAGGTCTTTGGATATGCATTTCATATGCTCAAGTTGATTATTATGCTATTCACATAGCATGAATTTACACTGCATTTTTATGACTGTATTTTTGCATTTATACATATGTATGTGTATATACATTAATTTGTATATATATATATATATATATATATATATATATATATATATATATATTTTTTTATTTGTTATCATTATGACAATACTTCATTTTTGTAGAAAATCACATTTGTTATTTTTTCAGTTTGATGATCATGATGTCATTTCCTGTTTAGTAAGTTATTTAAGGAACTGGAAATCATTTGAAAATGTTTCTGAGGAAGTTCACGTATTAAACAGTGGATGGAAGCGCTAAATTTTTGGCTTCTGGTTTACTTGTTTTTTTTGCCAGCAGGTCTGCAGTTCATTTTTTCCTTTTGGTTGTATCTCTGCCTGCCTCTCTCACATATACACACAGACACATGACACATACATGCTGTCCATTATCCACCATGATGGCAATAAAGAGGAAAGGTCGCAACATCACAATACCTACTCTAAAGACAGAAGATGTGAACTTTGTGACACATTACAAGAATCTAGTGGGACAAACATGGTCAGAGTGGAAGTAACTAACTAACTAACTAAATAAATGCATGCCAGCAGTCTTCACCTTCCATAAAAAAAAATTGCACAAGATTGGTGATCAGTAACTGGCAGCTGGCATTCTGGTCTATCTACAGCAGCATCGATTTTGTGGATGTTGGTTCACAGATACCAGGCTAGCTACCCTTGTGAGCCATTTTATGCCTAGCCAGTTTCTCTGAATGGTGAGAATCAAACTCTGTACATTGTTTATGTAAGGCAAACACCTTAACCATTATGCTAACTCCCAGCCCTTGGCATAACCGCAATCCCCGACTCTCGGGATGACACTAACAATCCATCTACAGAAACAGTATACCGCTAACTCGCATCTTCAGTACTAATGACTCATTGATCCTCTTAAGAGATTGACTAAATCTGGAGCATCTGAGTTGGAAACTAGAATCAGTCTGGATTTGAAATATCTTATTTTCTCTCATTTTCATTGCCTCTGTATCATTTTATCTATTTCTATATGCAAGTCTTTGTTTCTTCTTCCCTTCCCTTACCTTCTACATGTGGTAGTTATAGCCAACTGAGCAGTTTGTAACTTTTCAAGGGATATATTGATTGCAATTCTTTTACTTATTTTTAAGTAAACATATTAAAAATAATAAAGGGTATCATAAATTTTGTTTTAATGTAATTGATCAAGACTTTTCAGACTTAAGAGTCGAAAATTATAAAAATGACTTGGAAAGTACAGAAATGATTTGGCAACTTAAAAAGTAAGTGGATAAGTATCCGGGTATTGACGATACTTTGAATGATAAATTTTTTTTTTACTTTTACTTTTTAAAAAGTTAAAGTCTGTCTGATAAATTTTTATGTTAAAACACTGAAAAGCAGACAGTACCAATCAATTCAATTATTTGGTACTGTCTGCTTTTCAGTGTTTTATTCAAAAGCTTTTACTTATATTATAATGCTCTTTTATGCTGCTGTTACAAAACAATTTACTAAAAAAGCCACAGTGTGAAATCTGCTTCTACATTTTAAGATGAAACATTAGAAATTAATCCTTATAAACTGAGCATATTAAATCAATGTAAAGCAAGGTCAAAAAGTAAAAGTATGGAGTTAAGATTGTACTACTTTAATGCAATCTACTGGTCTACTAATGCATGAATACGATTAAATTATCAGAAGTAATATTTCTGTGTGTGTGTGTAGTCAGCTGAATAAATTATTAGGAGATAAAGTATTTCACTTCTTCAGTTTTAAACAACTCAACTCACCTTATCAAATGATGGCAACTGTTTATGGAGGCTAGGGTTACTTTGTGTGTGGATGCCAATGGTCAGAGTTCTCATTTAGCCAGAATGAAATAATGAGTTATCTAAACAAACATTAGCTGTCAAATTGTGGGCTGAAAGAAGTTGAAAAGCTTTAGCAATGTCAACACTTTGTTTATTTTACTACAACAAAACACCAATGGTCAGTCGTAAAACTGCTGCTGTGGTGAGTACTAGTATCAGTCTTTATGTGAAAGAAACTGTTTGTCACTGGATCACAATTATATACATTAAGGTGGATCCAGGTTGCCAAGAGCTGTGGGACTATGGAAAGCAAGCTAAAACACATTACTATGGGCAGAAGCAAGTCCTCTGGATTACAGCCAGGCATCAAAGGTGCAGCCAGTCAGACTTGATTACTTTGTTTGTGTACGCTTGGAGGTTGTGGTTGCATGAAAACTGAATATTTTGTGCATTGTGACAGACATCACAGCTGTTATTACCATTGAACTGATGTGACTTGTTATAAGTCACATCAGATAAACCCAAGCAAAAGGGGCTTATCCTAAAGAGCAGTCAGTTTGACTTTACTACATATAGTTCTCTACATAGGGTAAAAGAGGAGAAGAAATTAAGACAAAAGTCTTGTTCTGGCTTTTGGAATTATAACTGTATAAACAACATACCTAATGAGGTTTTTCATCCATTAGAATTTGAATGCCTTAATCTTTTATTTATAGTTGGATTTATATTTGAGCAATATTCATTTTCTAATGTACTGTATTTTATTTCCTTTGTGTATAGAAGCAGGATATAAGCATGTATAACTAGACATCTAGATACATTGCACAGAAATAAAATGTACCTTATGTGAAAATGCATAAATATTTGCTTCTGAATATGCAGGTATATGATTTATTTTTAAGGAGAAAAATGCAATACAATCAATGAATATGTTGTACTGTCTTACATTACAAATAAAAAATTAACCAGAAAATGTCAGACTATTTTAATGAAAAAGACCTATACAAGTAAGAACCCGAGTAAAACTAATTTGGTTATTAAGTATACCTGTTGTCAAAAATGAATCACCTACTTCTGTAATGTGGAGGTATATCATTTATTTTTAAACAGAAAAATGCAAAATTTGCACAAAAATTATCAAGCTGATTTTATATAAGAAATTTTATATATATATATATATATATATATATATATATATATATATATATATATATATATATATATATATATATATATATATATATGGTTCTACTTCAAAACATCAAAAACTCATGACATCTAATTTTAAAATATCGAGACCATAATATCAAAAATTCAAAACATCTAAAACCCATAACATCAAAAACTCAAAACACTGAAACTTTGCATCACAACATAAAAAACTGCAAAGCACATATAAATAACATCCCCTCCACCTATACCACCACCAAATGAACAAAAACACTTTTTACTATGTTTCTGCTTGGAACAAGCCCCCTTCCACCCACCATGTGGGGACCTATGTCCCCCACACCACTCAAATTAAATATACAAACTCTAAGATTGCACTACAATGGGGAAAAGTTAATTTCCTAACCCCACTGTATTGCAGTCACTGTAAAGAATGAACACACAATGTCTAAATCACTTACCTGTATGGCCTAAAAACACGTACAGAGTGGCAAAATAAATGCTATACAAATACTATAAATTCCTACACTATATAAATAATAACTATATAAATAAAAACTACAACATCTTAAAGTGATACCACAAGATTAGCAGAATAAACTATAACATTTACATGTCTGATGACTGACTACTCGATCTTATACATTTTCAATGTTATGAAATTTGATGTTATGGGTTTTAGGTGTTTTGAATTTTTGATGTTTGGTCTCAATGTTTTTAAATTAGATGTTATGTGTTTTTGATGTTTTGAAGTAGAACCATATACATATATAAATATATTTGTGTGAGCGTGTTTGTGTCATTCACTATTAGAGCAGTGACGGCACCATGAAACTTCCCTGAAATCACCATGGAAATATGGCATTTCAACTTCAAAGCTGAACTTCATTTAAATCCCTAAGTGATACATTGTAATCCTGTGTGTCAAGAATAATTTCCTGAATAAGTTAATTATTTCCTTCTACATATAGACACTAAATGATGACTTGCTTGCTTACTTCATTGTCATATTTTGTCAAGTTGCACTATATTTGTTTTCAGCTAAGGGTTGGTATATCATTTCAGTTCAGTTTGAGGAGCACAACACATAACCGGAACATATGAACACTGAAGTGGTGTTGCCTTCACCTTACTTATATATGCTAACTGAAACTATACCCTAAGCTTAACCTTGACCCTGACCCTAACCTGACAACACCTTAAATTATAAAACCTCTTTCCATAACACTACTAGTAGACATGACATCTCGGACACTCAATACTGACGCAATACTACATCTTTCCCCTAACTTATGCCTTACGCTAAGCCTAACCTCAGACACATGATTCCTGCAATATGGCTTCTTTCTAAGCCCTTACTGTAATCCTAATCTATAAGCAATGGTGCACAGACACAGACACACACGCACATACACACATACACACACACACACACACACACACACACACACACACACACACACACACACACACACACACACACACACACCCCTACCCTAATGCCAAATCTTTTAGAATTAAGAACAAGCACCTATACATTCCTAAAACAAACCGTGTATTCAACAAAAGGCAAAGTGAATAAATGCATATGTCACACTTTCAATAAAAATAATAATATGACCATTTATAGCTAGTCTTATTTTATATTATTTATATTTCTTTATTGGGGTAGTGCACTGATCAGTACTGACCAATTTTAGGATAAACCCAGGTGAAATACAAACGTTCCACAAGCAAAAAAATGCAGAAGTCCAAGCAATATCAGAGTAGTTCAGACTAATTACATTGACAGAAAAGTATCTCTCTCTAGCTATCTGCCTATCTGTCTATCTGCCTGCCTATCTATCTATCTATCTATCTATCTATCTATCTATCTATCTATCTATCTATCTCTCTGCCTGCCTGTCTATCTCTTCTGTCTATATCTATCAAGATATCTGCCTATCTATAGGTCTAGCTATCTAGCTATCTACTTCATATTTCATGGTATAATGGCTGCTTATCCAGGTTTGCACTTTGGGGGAACAGTGAGAACAGTGTGGGAGGCAGGAAATCCCTTTTGTTCAATGATGTATTCTAAAGGATTTGTTAATGACAACAGATACAAGAGTTAGTCAGGAAACAGGAAATTGTGTGGGAGTTCATCCTTGGGGATTCTTTGAAGGTGAGTGCAAATGTGGGCGAGGCAGTTGCTCATGGATTACCAAAAACTGTACAAAGTACTTTTAGCTACAGCAGGCGCATCACCACAGGGACAGAGAATCAGTCATTGGACATTCACTACAGATAGATCTGTAAGGTCCAAATGGCTAATTTGATACATGCAATGAGAGTGCGACCGTGGTTAGAATATAATGTGAACGGAACAGAAAAAATGTTAAGACATCTTAGTAGTAGAAACATTTCAGGAATTTCATCATTAAACAGATTTAAAAGGATTCTATCAAATAGTTTATGAAAATATTGGTTTCTATATGACATGCAAACCCCTTAAAAATTAGTTGCCTCAGCAGATTGTTTGGTATTGTTTGTAAGTCAAATAAAGGCAGACTTGACAAGGGCTACCAGCAGGTGTACACCTAGCTATGCATCTATGCCCATAAGGTATATTAGTTTAGAAGTGAGCAGTATTGTTGTTATATTTGTATGGGTGATGGTTTGATTGCACTGCAGGTGAGCTGTGCTGAACATACCTGTCAGCTATTTAGTGTTGTTTTGCAGGTGAACATTGCTGAATGTGCCTGCCTGTTATGGTTGTTACTTGAGTTTAACATGTTTGAATTATTTACTGTTTCAATAGATTGAAGTTCATGTTTATATAATTTATGTCAATGAAGTTGGTCGCATTACAAAATTTGGTGGGTTTTAATGTTTAGGTGAGCTTTAAGGACAAATAGGAAATTAATAGAAAATAGGAAATTAATGAAAAATAGCAGTAAGAGAAATGGTCATAAGGAAACAAATACAACATTCACAATATATTATAAAATAGTGATAAATAACAATGATTAAAGTATAACAGAGGAATTAGAGGAATGGTGTGATTAAATTAAATAAAAATAAGGGCTGAGAGTATGGAAAGAAAAAAACAGGCAAAGGAACTTATGTTATTATAAATGCTTAATAAGCTTCAGAAGGAGATTAACTTGAAATAAGATGAAGGCATTCAAATAATAATGCAAGTCCATTCTTTATAGGTGAAACTTTTATCCTTTTGTAGATCTCAGACAGAGGCAGAACTTATCAAAATGAGAGACAAGTAGTGATTGAATGGATATAGCAACTCATGGTTTCTAGCATAGAATTTTAAAGAGAACAGAGAGAGAAATGTAAATCTAGTGATAAGGAAAAGACAATGAGAAACAGAGTTTTCAATAAAAGATACAGCAGTATTTTTAATCAGTATTATTTTGAGTTATACTTTGCACCAAAGACAATACATATTAAAGTAGAACAATGGGAAATCCTTTGCAGATCTAGACTGGGAAGTTGCTCTCAAAGGGATATAACAGAATAAGAAATAAAGATGGTAATAAAGGACTTACAAGTTATTAAACTCATAAGATCAGATGGCAGTTCTGCAGACTTTTATAAATAGTATGAAGGCTGCTGGAAAATATTAAGTTGAAAGCTGTAGCAAAAAACAGAGAAAGACCGACTCTACCCATTAAATTAACACCTGTTCTTTCTAGTCAATATAGATGCTAATATACAAGCCTAATGCTTAAAAAATGACTGAATTAAATTCTTCCTTGAATAATATATGCAGCACAAGTAGACTTCATACAAGAAAGCCAGATAAACAACTGGATACCAGTGACAACCTTTTATAGCTAAAAATCAAAGGGAGTGTACAATAGTGGGCCTTTACGTATGTGACATAAAAAAGGACCTGTTTCACTTAAATTCAAATGAAAAAGCAAAATATGGTTTTACAGCTTAGCATGGGTAAAACCATAATACGTCGTACTTAAAGCTGATGTACTGGTAAATCAGAAAGTATCAGAAAAGGAAGTCATATGCTAAGGCAGCAGTCAAGCCTACCTTCGTATAAGATACTTTCTTCTTGCAGTGGAGACATTATTTCAAAACATCAGGTTTCTATTGAATGACTTGGAGACATAAGGTAAGGGAAAAGTGGGTTTTTATTGTTTGCTGAGGACTATCTCTTAATGAGTAAACAAACAGATATTGTTCCAAGAGTGGAGATGTTTAGAAGTTTTTTTCAAACAAGACTAGGGTACAATGAAAACAAACTTTAATGGTGAGACTGAACTCTAGTAATACACACGGATCCCGTAGACACTTTATAAAGTACATCTTTTTGATTTATCTAGGCCTGGTAATCAGGTTGTGAGACATGAAAAAGCAAAATAAGGGCCCACAGTAGTGGAAACTTCAAGCCACAGTTGAGGAAACTTTCAGAATATTAAAAGGCAAGTTATAAATTTCTTTATTGAAAGGTGTGCCCAGTTGACATCATTAACCAAAAAAAAAAAAAAAAAAAATAGAATTGCAAGTATGATCCTTCCATCAGCAGTACATGTCCTCTGAAGCTGAACATCAGAAGCAAAGGGTCAAGGTATGAAAAGAGATTGTCAAGGGGAGGGCATTTCATCTGGAGAGATTGGTTTCCAGAACTAGTAGTGAACAGTGTAAGGATGACAGGATCATATTACAGAAAGATGCAATGATTCTGTAGGACAGATGAACTGAACAAGTAAAATAATTATTACATAGTAAAGTTAACAGAGATTAAGGCTGCCCAAAAATTAAAACATCCCAATATGTGCATATAGAGTTTCTGCTTCATATGCAACAAAGGTATACTAATATATCATAAGCATCTACATAATATTAACAGCAAGCACCAAAAAACTAAGATGGAGGCACAGGAACCAAAATGACCAGTTTATTTCTCAAAACAAGAAGCAGTCAAGCTCTTTCGTCACCGGCTTATATTATTACAGCAGTTATTATGCTAACAAGGTAACATTTGTTAAATTATTATGTGTGAAAAAATGAGTTCAAACCTTATATTTGGCAAAATACTGTACGATACAATAACATAGATATTATAAAAATTGCTTTATCATAATAATTACTTGATCATTTCTGCTCAATCTAAACATTATAAAGCAAAGGTTTGCATGTCAGGTACCAACATTACATGCATTTTGCTTTCACATACATGTCCAGAATTTTTGACATGAAAAGTTGGCAACCCTAACAGAACTATTCATTAGCTCATTTGCCAACCAAACTGTATTTGCAAAGTAGATATTGAGTATAATTGCTATATTCCATTCTTTAGAGTTAAATGTTTCAGTTTTACTCTATCTTGTTTCTTGATTGCTGCGTTTTTTTGTTAAAGTTTTCCATAAAGACTATACAAAGTATGTTGTACCTAGTACACTTTTGTTTTGTGGACAAGGTTGGGGCAGAAAGAGTTTTTTAGATACTGCCCACCAATCAGTTTATCAAAGTAATAAATAAATACATTGTGACAGTTTTCCTCACTAACCAGTTAAGTTTAAAATATCCTAATCAGTACTTTAAAATAAAGTATAGAAATAATTTTCTACATATGCATTTGTTTACTTATTTATGTGTGTGGGATGGCAGCACCACTTTTGTTTAGTTATGGATACAATGCTAATTATTAAAATCTTGCTACAAAACTGGCTGTACATGTGTTTTTTGAGTTATTCATTTATATAGCAGCAACCCACATCTGTGTGTGGGTAATGCTGGATTTACCAATGGTTGGTGTGGTTTGGTCACAAAGGCAAAGCTCAAGTGACCAAATAAAGCCAAGCATACATAAATCAGTATTACCCATACCCACCTGTGGGTTATTGCTATTATACAATGACATTATTTCAGAAAAAGTTACTTACTTTTCTTAAATAATGTCCTATTATAAAGGTGGCTTGCTGCTCTTCTGCATTTTCCCCCATATCATGGAGCTTTATTGATGTACTACGCATACGTATGGGACTTAGGTTCCCATGCTTACACAGTACATCAGTACTGGACAAAGGAACAATGTAGAAAGGAAGATCTCCATTGCTTCTTTTTTTTGTTTTTAATTAAAAAAAATGAAATCAACAGACTTTCACTGTACGAGAGAGATGGGCTAGAGAAAACATAAGGATAATCAGTTGCGTTTCTCTAGTTTTACATAATGTACCTAATTATCCTTGTATTTTTCTCTGTCCCATTTGTCTCATTCATTTGAAGCCTCCATTTTTTTAAATTTTTTGGGGGGGATACATAAAAAAGTAAGGTTTTTGTAGCATATATTGATCGAAAAAAGTCTAGCGACCACACTTTTTTTGGTTGCCTTATGCTTCATTTACTCTCACATCTCATTGGCTGTGCTCTTGTTCTAAACCTGACTAACAACTTTACTAACATATGCCTTGCTACCCAACCTGCTGTTTAGCCAAGTATCTATGCCTCACATTTGAATGTCTAAGCATTGTGAATTATGAGATCGGATTGTATTCTACGTTCACATTTTCTGATACATCTTTGCCAATCAGGTGCAAGTCTGCACAGTGTGTATATTGATATCTGCCTGTATTCTTTGTCTATATTTTTCTAAATATGTCTACCTGAGTTTATCACTCAGTGATGTATGTACTGTCTCTTTTTTGGTATGTGGAGCTTTTCTCCCTGGGCCTCCGCTGAAAATGGACATATATCCAGTTGTACAATCCCGGTCAACATATGCAAAATAAAATAAAAATAAAATAAATGAAATAATAAATAAATAAATATGTAGGGAGGGAGGTAGGTTGGATGGGGTAAGTGCGTGGGTAAGGAGCAGATAGGAAAGGGTTAAGCAAGTGGGAAGATGAGGGAGGAAGTGAGGTTGGTTTAATGGGTGGGTCTTAAGGGCTTTTGAGGTGGGATTTAGTGTGGGGAGTCACATTTGGTGTGATTTTGTTGCCGAAGCAAGATCATGTCCATAACGGCCTGAGGTATGTAAAGGTAGGCCTTGAGTGTTTGCCTAACATAAAGGAGAATACGATTGGTTTGGGGTCATATCTACTGCAAGGTCTGTTTTTTTCCCCTCTCTCCTTCTTTCTTTCCCCTTCCCTTTCAAGAAGAATTGTGCTAGGGTGATGGACAAGGTAGAGGAGGATGGATATGGGCCAGAAAAAAAAAAAAAAAAAAAAAAAATATATATATATATATATATATATATATATATATATATATATATATATACTAAATGAATAATAAAATGAGAAGAGAGGTACAGGTATTGGAGACAAAGGGGGATGTGTGCATGGTCGGGGTAGTCAGGTTGCAGTTAGAAGCCAATGGGTGGGGCTAGTTCCTCTGCTTGGTTCGTTGGTGGTGTAGTATACGGTTACTTACTGTGGCATGGTCTCTGCTTGGTTCGTTGGTGGTATAGTATAAGGTTACTTACTGTGGCATGGTCTCTGCTTGGTTCTTTGGTGGTGTAGTATAAGGTTACTTACTATGGCATGGTCTCTGCTTGGTTCATTGGTGGTATAGTGTAAGGTTAATTACTGTGGCATGGTCTTGGGATGCCTGTTATCTTGCAATGGTGTTTGGTGTGCAGCAATCACAGCTGTAAGTGCTGAGGTGCTGTGATGGTGGTCAGTCATGCTTTCTGAGTCTTTTCTGTAGATAGGGCTAGTCTTTGTTTTTGCAGGTAGGTTTTTTTGAGATATTCCTTTGACTCTTTGGTAGTAGCATTTTTGTGGGCATGCAGGGCCAGTTTGGTAGTCTGCGCATGTGCAGTTGGGCTGCAGTCTGTGGAGTGAGTTAGTTAGTTATCATTTTTATATTTCAATGGGGTTAGATATTGGGGAAAAAATCTTTTCCTGTGTGCTTGGGGCTTTGGGGTCCATTTTCTTGCCTTATTGGTGGTTTTAATGTTGCCCCTGGTGGTCAGAGTGTTCAGAGCATAAAGCATGAGCCGGTTGTGCATGCTCCTCACTGCTGAAGGGGCTGTGCTTGCACAATTCCACCGTAATGGCAGTTTTTTCAAATAAAACAAAAAATAAAGAAAGAAAGCAAAATGTCGAGTGTATTCCCATTGCAAATTAATGTATCGTCATTTGGAGGTCTTAGTCGCATACGGTGGTGTGTACTTCTGATCTTTGTTAAAAATAAATACCAAAAAATAAATAATGTTTGAATTTGCTTGGCAGGTATGCTTGGAGAAAGTCCTGGCCAGTTACAGCATTATGAGTTAAGCTAGGCTATAGTGTTACCGGATTTAGCACTTGTTTAAAATAGTTGCATTTCCTTCTGCCTTACATGATACTTTGAACGGCTAGGCATCTCTTTGTCTCCAGGTACATTTATTACTTGATTTTCTGTGCAGGACTTATTATAGTCATAATATCAAACAGTTGGGATGCTGGCTACTTTAATAGTGACCATAAAGTTAGAAATCTAGAATGCCAAAATAAAAAGAAAAAAAAAAAAAAGAAAACACACTGGTCATATTCTGTGCAGTGGGCAAACAATCCTGCACCCCTATGTTTTTTTCCATGTTTATATATAAGGTGACTTTAGATGTCGGTAGGTCTTGTGGGTTAGGATATATATTACGCTGGCCATGGGGAGCCTGGCACTGGGTTTGAGACTTGGTAGAGCGGAGTATTTTGTGAAAGGGATTGTCAGAGCAGATGGTGTACTGGTACATTTCCCTGATTTCAATGTATAGGGTTCTGGGTTTGTTGCTCGGCAGGTATGCTTAATTGGTGCTGTTACTGGTTTTACTTGGGGGTGGGTATTTAGTGATTTCGTGTAGTACTCATAGATTTGTACTGATGTTTTGGTTGTCTTTAATAAAGATTTATTTATTTCCTGTGCTAACTGTGTTTAATTCTTTCGTCTAGGGTGAGTGGTGATCATAGCTGAAGCATTGAGACAGAAGTGGGCCAGCATTGTGGCACAAGTGGAAGACCTGTTTAGAGAGATCTCTCATGATGTTCGGACAGCCAGTACCCAGGGTCCTAATACTCGAAGGAAGTGGCAGACAGGGTCCGGAACTCAGACATCGAGAGCTAAGAGAACCAAACAGATGGCAATGGAAAAAAGGACAATGGAGGTTGAGACACCGGTGGCAGCTCCTTCATCGACACAATGATTCACTACGCTTGGTTGGGGTAGAAGTGGTAGGTGCAGTTGTGGGAATTGATTCAGGAATGAGTGGGGTTATACAAGGCACTACATTCGGTAGGGACTTGGAGGCTCTAGCTGATTGTGATTTGGGCTTTGATAATACCCTTTCTTTGTTAGAGGATGATTTGGAGCCTGGCCTAGATGAGGTAGGGTCAGAGTTTGGGCTGTGGCTGGAGGACTGGTTGGCAACACAGACACTGCAGCAGGAGGGAGCACCAATTCTATTGACCCCGCATATATCACTGGTAGTGAAGGAGAAGATCTGGAAAGAGGAATTTATGGATATTTTCGAGTTGATTGATGCAGATGGGGTTCAGCGTTTGATGGAAGCAGAGTCGGCTAATGGGAAGGACCTACTGGTGGCACTGGCAGCTATAGGTCACAAGTGGGAGGGTAGGTTTCGGCCCAGGACATGGGGTAATTGGATCTTAGGATTTATATACTACATGGCAGTGTGCTTGGAGAGGGATAGTTCATTGGCTCTTCCACTCTTGGTGTATTTCGTAATGATATGGGAGGCACAGAGGTTACGGCCAGGTAATGCATGGTTTTGGTACGACCAGAAGTTTTGTAAACAAAAGGAGGTTGACAAATCTATGCTTTGGGAAGTCAGACACCCACATGTTTGGCTTTCTACCATGATGGATGCTTTTGGAATGGGTAACAGGGTGACTCTGCCAGTGGAAAGGGGTGCAGGGGTCAGTTGGGCCTTTAATGCAGGGATGTGCTCATGGATAGGCTGCAGATTTTACCATGCTTGTTCTAAGTGTATGGGGGTGCATGTGGCCACAAAATGTGGTGGGGTGGTGGTGAGTTTGGTGGGCAGGCATCTTATGTCACAGTCCCAAGAGGTTGGGGTGGTTCTCACTTGGCATTGCAGGGAGTACGTGGCAGGTTTAATTTTTGGGGCCTACGGGAGGTCCTTTCAGGGAGGGAGGGGTTGCCCAGGGGACCCATTCACCTATTAAGATTCAGGTCTTGAAGGGGTTGCTGACAAATTATTGGCTGCCAGCTGTAGCTGGGGAATTAACCGTGGGTTTTTCAATTAAATCTGCTTTGGTGGGTGATTGTAAGCTTGGGAAAATTTTGACATCGGTGAGAGGGAGGGAGGATGTTTTGTGAGCTTTGATTGAGGAGGAGTGTCAGGTGGGGAGATTGTTGGGCCCTTCTGATTGGCTGCCTTTTCCTAAGTGTTACTGCTAGAATTGGTTCCCAACAAAAAGCTGGATGAGTTTCATTTAATTCATCATTTGTCATACCCTGAAGGCAAATTTGGCAATGATTTCATCTTTGAGGAAAAGGTCAAAGTAACATATGTGTCCTTGGATGATGCGGTCCTCATCATTACGAGTATGGAGGATCCCTGGCTGGTTAAGGTAGATATTGATTTGGGTTTTCACCTGTTGCTGGTGCGGGAGGAGGATTGGGGATGGCAGTGGGTGATAGTTTTTATTTTGAACTGCCATGCCTATGGAGTGTGCAGTAGCATGTTCTACTTTTGAGAAGTTTGGCACAGCACTGCACTGGATATGGCAGCACAGGGTTGATGAGTAGCAGACGGTTCACTATCTATACGACTTTTGTTGGTGGGTGAAGGAAGAGAAGCGGCCCAGGTGGCAATGCAGAAGCTTATGAGGATGTGCAAGGCTTTGGGAGTACCACTGGCTAAGCATAAGTTTGAAGGCCTAGAGAATGTGTTGGATTTTTTGGGTTTGACAGTGGATGCTAGACAGGGTTTGTTTCATTTGCCAGAGGATAAGCTGGTTCATCTGCAGGAGAAAGTCTCCTGGGTGAGGTCCCAGAGTAAGGTTCATGTGAGGGATGTGATGGAATTGTTGGGCTTGATGAACTTTGCTTGCAGGGTTGTACATCCGGGACGTACGTTTTGCCCACCGGTGGCTTTTCTCTTAAAAGGTGGGAAGAGTAAGCACCACAGAGTAAGGGTCAGTAAGTTAGCTCAGGATGATTTAGCCTTGTGAATGAAATTTTTACATCAGTTTAACTGAATCTCATTTTGGCAGTTGAATTGTGTTGGACAAGGAGAGCTATAATTGTTTACAAATGCAGCCAGGGGTTTGGGCATGGACGCTTACTTTGTAGGTCAATGGTTTTCAGTGCCATGGCCTCCTCATTGCCCCGGAGACTGGAAGCAGGATATCACCTTTTTGCAGCTGATGCTGATTTGGGCAGCTTCTGTGGTATGGCAGGAGCATTTGAAGGGAAGGAGGGTGGTGTTTAAATTGGACAATATTGTGGTGGTGAGAGCGTTGCAGGCTAAGATGCCTAAATCCCCTTGTTTGTTGTTGATTCTTAGTAAACTTGTACTACAAAGTTTATTGATTAACTTTTTATTTACAGGGTTACATGTGGCAAGGGTTAAGAATGAGATAGCTGACAGTTTGTCTCGTTTTCAACTTTGCAGATTCCAACAGGTGGCTCCAAAAGCAGCATTGCATTCCTCAGTCATTCCAGATAAAGTTTGGCAGATTGGCCAGTAATAATCGGCAGGTTGGTGCAACAGTCATGGGCGGTATCTACAAGGAGAGCTTACGGTAGGGCATTGTGAGATTTTGACACTTTTTTGAGGCAGTTACCATATTAGGAGTATGAGTGGTCAGAGAGTTTGTTGTTGTGTTATTTAGCCAGTTTGTGGAAGTAGGGTAAGGCGGTTTGAACGGTGAGGGTGCATTGGCAGCTATTGCGGCATTTGCACGGTTGGCCAGATTAGAGGACTGGACTAAGTCATGGTTGGTGGGGCGAGTAATGAAAGGGCAGGGAAGAGTTGAAGCTCCTTCTACAGATAGGAGATGGCATGTGACTAAGGGGATTTTAAGAATGTTGCTAAGGGACCTAGGTAGGGTGTGTGGATGTATGGATAATTATGTATTGTGGAGTACAGTAAGCAGGTGGATGTATTGTGGGGCATTTCGTATGTCTGAGTTGCTGGGTTAATTGGTGTGGGATGATGTGCTTATATTGCCTGGGGTGGTGCATGTTAGGCTGAGATCTTTGAAGACGAATCTGGAAGGGAAGGGGATGCCTATAGTTTTGGAAAAGGTTGAGTCAAGTTGGAGATGTCCTGTGTTGTGGGGAAAGAGACTGTGGGTGGCTAAAGGAAGTAGATTCAAGGGTTAGTTTTCACATCAGAAGGTTGTAGGGTGTTGATGGGTGGGCAATTGAACTTGACTATGAGAAGGGCTCTTAGTAGTGTTTATCTAGAGGGGTTTAAGTTTTCTTCCCATTCTTTCAGGATGGTTAGGGTGTCAGATTTAGCAAAGAAAGGAAGTTCAATTGAAGTTATCAAGAGGGTGGGACAGTGGTCTTCCAATGCCTTTTTATCTTATATTAAGTAGTTTGGTGAGAAGTTTTGGTTTAATTTTTCTTTCTCTCTCTCTCTTAGGTGAAAGAAGGGTCTTCATCCTGGGTCATTCTTTCATATATTGGACGGCTAGGCATGCAGTGATCAGATGCAATGGAATGAACTTGGGTTTGGTCTGAAGGTCACCTGGCATGGTGTTAGAGGGTTGATGTGGAGCTGGATACTCCAGGTATTTACCATGTTGCAGAGTCAGTGAGGATTGCTGCATATTTTGGTGATTCATTCAGGGGGGGGATGATTTGGGTAGAATTCCAAAAAGGCAGTTGGTATATCAAATTTGTGAGGCTGCCTTAGCATTGAGAAGGCTTTATCCATCAGTGGTTTTGCTGTGGTCTGAGACTATTCCCAAGTTGTGTTGGCGGGAGGCAAATAATTTTTCTGTGGTGGAGAGGGCTAGGCAGTATGTTAACTTTACACTGGTGAAGTGTTTGAAAGAAGTGGGGTGTGTACTATATGGCACGTGGAGTTTGAGGACAGGGATTCCATGTGGTATAGGTTGGAAGGGGTTCAGCTCAGCAAATTTGGTCTAGATTTGTTTAACCTTAATTTGGGTTTAATGGTGGAGGATCTAGTAAAAAGGGGTATTGTGTGTGGGGGAACAGCCTTATTGGGCTGTTGGGCAGAGAAGAGGGACAGTCTTGCCCCTCTTCTGTTCCCCCTCAGGAGGATAACTGGATTTGGAGGTGGTGAAATTTTGATGGTAGAAGACTTGAAGTGAAAGGATTGGACTGGTGATATACTAAAGTGAGTGGGGATGCTGCCTTGTTATTACAATGATAAGTGAGCAAGTGGGAGACGCTCTTATCCAAGGGTGAGCGGGTATGCTGCCCGTATGGTTATTTATCTTTATTTATGTTATTTTGTTGCAATGTATTTGATTTAGTTGTTTCAATACAGTTTTCATGTTACTATCTTATTTTCCTTACAATCAAGGTCGTCAAAAGTCTGTGGGTGTTTGTGTAGTTTTTTAATGGACTATGATAATCTATTTTATCATGTCTAAAATTTAAAAATATTTGAAAATGTTTGGTAAGAAATGGCCACTAACAAAAAATCAAATGACATAACTGTCAAAGACAAACCAAAACTCTTGTCAGGGACAGTTAAAAGAAATAAAGAAATCTCAGTTCTCTCATCTGAGAACGTTCTTTGTAAATCAATGCAATGTGTCCCAAAGGAATAGCATCAAGGGGACAAAAATCTCCAATACAAAGAAAAGCCACATGAGCATAGCACTCTTCATTGAGATGGGTCTGTATTAGATGAACAGAAGTTCATCGTAGCGAACGCTCACATGAGCAAAAATTGCGGAACTCAAAACCGCAATTGTGAGATCGAGGCACAGTGAAGATGGGAATATTTGCCCTTTCCTCACTTTAGTCCGATCTCAGGGTTGGAATATATATTTATCGGGGGGGTGAAAGTCCAGCCCCCCACAATTGCAGTTTCGAGTTCCTGGATTTTCACTCATGTGAGCGTTCGCTAAGATGAACTTTCTTTCATATAATATAGACCCATTGAGACCCATCATGGTTTATCAGTTTTATAAACAAAAACCAATAATGACCACTTCAAGTGAAGCAGTGTTATAAAAAATGCAGAAAACTTCAAGACAAAGACATGTTGAAATGCATATATTTATTCATTACCCTGAAAAACAAAGAAGAAAGGTGTTGCTGCAATGAGATGCTTCTCACTTGTATTTCCATGAGTTCACAAAGCGGATGTTCTAAAAGCATTTTGCATTTATTTTGTTGCCTCAGCATAAACATGGCAGCGCACTATTCACATGCAAACCACTTCATCAGGCTCAGCACCCAACACTTTAATGTACAAATCTGAATTTCAGTTATGACAAAGTAGCACTTCTTTTATTTATCTTGAACCCTAATTTTATAATCGCATGAGGTACAATGTCCAGCTTGTTATCAAATATTTGGCTATTTGGCCAAAACAACAGAATGGCCTTCATTATGAACATCGCACTCTCATAGCCTCTTGAAAAAGTTTTCATTTCACAATAGAAATGTTCAAAAACTGACATAATCCCCACTAGAGTGAAAAATGTTGTCAGCTTTCTGCTAATTGAATACAGGGGTAATCATCTATGATCACTGTCCCTCATAATTTTAATCTTATATCTTCCAAAGTTGGCAAGAAAAAATCATTTTACTGTTTTGTTTAGATTCTTTAAGGCATTGCATATTCTGACTTTGTTATTTTTTCTTAATCACTGGTGCCACTGTATAATGATCTGTAGTATTAGTAATCTCTTCTATTGAACCAAGTGTCTGCACTTGCTTTAACTCATTTTCTACTTTGGAGATAACTGGGAAGGATATTCTTCTGCTAGATGCAATAAAAACTTCCAACTTCCTCATAACTTTGATTTGGATACAACATGCACTGGAAATTAATTAATTTATTAACTTAGTTAATTGTTAGTTAATGAATTTCCTCACCTGGGAAGCCAAACAAGAGCCAAAGACTTCCTTAAAGATCTTGCATATATAAAAAGTTATTTAGTCAACAAGAAGTTTATCAGAATACTGTCAACTATTCAAAGTTAAATTTTGTTAAGGAAATTGTGAATGAAACAACTGATATTCTATTGTTTGCATTCATACATATTTTGATAAGCCAATTTATTAAAATATTTATGGTAAGCTGGACATTAAACCAGCAGCCAATAAGTCCAAGGCCTCAAAATTATTTTTGGACAGTGAGCTGGTCTTTCATAAAATACATAAGCTTACTCACTGATATACTGCATTGAAACGTTGTTCCAATTTGAAGAATGCCAATTCACCTACTGGATTTCTTCTGCATTTAATTTTGATTTGAAGCTCTTTAGTTAAGGTTTGATCACTTCTATTTAGTATCTTATTCTAGTATTACATTTGATTTGTTTGAAGTTTTCTGTTCTGTTGGAGTTTTAAGAGTCCCTCTCACCCACCCAATCCTTGTTGTGTTCTTAAATATGGTGACTTTTGACTTGCCCACCCCTACTATAAATCTAATTTTGGACACTCCTCCCAGTCCCATCTCATCAACTTATTCTACTGAGTAGAAAGGGAGAGATCATTTGGGAAGTCCCACCCCCTCTTAGATTCTCAACCTTAAATTATCATGTTTCATCCCTTTCCACTTAACCTAAAAAAAAAGGTGCACTTTATTCATCTGCTTTTACTGTATTTATTTCTTTCTACTTTATTTCACTTTTGCTGCCTGCTCTTAAAAGTACTCAACTGCATTTATTCTGCTGCATTTATTACTGCTTGTTAGTAGCCTGATTAAACTGTAACTATTATTCTATGCCTTCTGGTTTAAGCACTTGGGCTTCAGGTCAGTTGTTTTACATTAAGAAGGTTTGTGGTCTGCACTGTTGTGGAAGGCCAGAATAGATTCTGCCCTTCTGAGCTGGGAATTGCTGGTTAAAGGCTTATTGTGCCTGCTTATTTGAACATTATTTTTTCTGCAATTGGTGCACCTAGTTTGCTGTAGCATAGACTAGATTTAGACCTGCTGAATCTAGATTTGTTTGTATAACCTGAGCACTAACCCAGGTCATCTTTATTGGAGAAGGTTCCCCTGCACCCTAGTGGCAGGAGTGTGCAGTTAGAACTTGTCTGATTGAAGACTGCTGGAAGAGGGCTCAGTTTTGAGCTTTTTTATTGGTTAATTGGTTAATTTGATTAAACCAGTTTGCTCTTGTTTGCTACTGTTATATTTAAGTGTGTATCTGTTTTCCTGTGTTAAATTGACAGACTTTAAATATCTTTAGCACAGTCTGGTTACAGGTTTTGCTGTATTCAGATCTGTTTGTGTGATTCCTGTGTTTTCTGCTATGCCATCTTGTGTTGGCCAGGGCCAGCCTGCACTTAGTGTGAGTATGTGAACTGGTTGGAACTGGTCTGGCATAGGGTTTTAAGCTAAGAGTTTAGGGACAAGGGTTGATTGGTCAATTTCAGTGTTTCTATTTTACTTGCGCTTTTGTGGTATTTAAACCCAGCATTTGCTTGGGCTTGTGCTTGACTACCTGTTGTGCACTACTGCTGTGCTGTTTTAACCCTTTGTGAGGTATCTCAGTTGCATTTTTTTCCGTACCAGCACTGCTGTGTGAGTAATGCCCTTGCCTGCAGCTACTGTATTGATTTTATCCAGCCTTACTCACAAATATAGGTACTCTCCTCAGATAGTACCCATGCTACACTCCCTGATCTCTCTTCCACAGTATCTGATAACTATGGAACGACAATTTCCTATGGTTTGTCCTGCTAGTCTGGCTGATATGGGCATCCTGAGACAGTGTAGCAAATGCCTTACATACACAGACAACTCTCTACTACTACCAACCAGGAACATAAAATGTTAGAGATGCACACATCTGTATCTCTCAGCCTCTAAGGCCCAACCGCAAACCCAACATACTAGTCATAGGAGACTTCATTGTGAGACACACAGATGTGCTCCTCACCAGGCTAGACAAGGGGAAAGTCATGATAAGTTGCCTGTCAGGTGCTAGAATCCACCATATCATGCACGCACTCAAGTCTCGTAACAACAAGTATTGTTAGGACTCTGTAATAGTCCATGTTGATATGAATTACTTGAGATGTAACTCTCTCAACTATATGAAGAGAGGCACGATTCAGCTCACTGAATGTGTGTCCCATGCAGGTATGTCCCTAGCCTTAAGCGGCATCCTACCTTCACCCAGAATGATACCTCAATACAAACAGAAAATGATTGACTTTAACAATTGGCTTAGTTTCTGGTGTCATTCCAAGGGGATCCAGTACCTGACAGCCTGGGAGGACATGATGGACAGACCACGATGCTTTGCCAGAAATGGCTTTCATCTGTCTCTCCTGGGTTTTAAGCTTCTGGTAAAGGCTCCTGCCTCCCCCACAGTGCCTTTTGTAGGCAAAATCATGAGCACAAAATTACCAACATGAAAAATTCTTATAAATAAAATTTAAAGGTCATGCTGCTAAACTCTAGGAGTTTTACCATGAAACTACACACATTGCAAGCATTCCTTGCCCTGGAGGATGTTGAAATTTGTGCAGTCACTTAAACCTCATTCAAAGTTGTGGAGAGCACCCCAACCTTACCAGGTTACTCATTCTACCATACCTTCAGACCCCATATGGAGGGCTACAAAGCCAAAGGAGGTGGAGTTTCAATATTTATCAATGACATACACACCTTCCAGGCAGGTCAAATGGTATGATGCACAGCAGACACTCCAAGTGCAGTTAACTGTTGACAAAACACCTATTCAAATCATAGCTAGCTACAGACCCCAAACCATGACTCAGGATGCCCACTCCACCTATCTGGACTTACTTGAATCCATCACAATTCAACCCTCTACCCTGATCCTGTGTGACTTTAACTACCCAAACAGAGTGGAAGGCCTATTCTAGCCCTAACATGAATGCCCAGAGATTCCTCGACTTTGTCAATGCCAGTGCATTAGATCAGCTGGTCAACACCTGTACAAGAGGTGAAAATATCCTGGACCTGGTCCTAACCAACATGAATAGCCACTGCACTCCTATGGTATCATCCTCCTTGGGAAGATCCGACCATAAAGTGATCACTTTTGAAGTCACCATCTCCCCTGACCCCCCCCCCCCGGTCAGGTTCAGATGAAAAAACTTTTCCAGAGCTGACTACAATCTTCTTCACAGCCGCCATCCCTTCAGTTGGAATTGGTACTAATGTCTGGACTCAGCAATACCTGATAGGACCAAATCATCTTCCTCAAGGGAGTAAACCTGTCTGATGGACAGCAGCAATAAACAAACTCTACAATAGAAGGAAAAAAATTGCTGTCCAGGTCCAAGAAGGAGCAAGTATCAAGTTGGAAGCAATCTTTCCTTTATCTGAACAAGCAAATAAAGTCACTGGTGAAATCCTCTAAAGCTAACTTTGAGTCCAAATTGGCCACATCTACCAAGGACAATTACAAGGCCTTATTCACATACGTCTGCAATCTCAAAAGCAAAAACCAAATCTGCTCTGAACTGGTGGTCAATAACACCACATACACAGACACCATAGATATAGCTAACCTGCTAGCAGACGGGTTCAGTGAAAACTACACCCCCCGTCCCCCCACCAGAAAACCAGGACATTCCCCATCACATGCCCCCTCCCCTCATCACCAGGGAGAAGGTCCTTAATGCTCTCTCAAAGGCAAAAAATACAGTCCCCATGGGACCCAATAACATCCATGGCTGTATCCTACATGAACTCAGGCATGAGCTTTCAGCTAAATTAGACACCTTATTCAAATAAAGCCTGAGCACCAGCTTCATCCCAACTGAATGGAGGACAGCCACTGTCATCCCGCTACACAAAGGTGAACCGTCCACTAACCCAGGTAATTATAGGCCCATCAGCCTAACTATCCTGATCTGCAAGGCCATGGAACACATTATCATGGATTGTATAGCCAAGGACATTGCCAACCTCCAAACGCTTGACCCCACACAGCTTGGTTTTGTCAAAGGGAGATCATGCCTGGTAAACTTGGTTGACTTCTTTGAAATAGTCACCAAAGCCATGGACGAGGGGAAGACGGTGAACACCAACGACCTTGACCTAGCCAAAGCCTTTTATACTATTCAACACTCGGGCATAATATAGAAACTCTCACAGCTAGACATCAACCTGTATGTTACCAGATGGGGAGCTAGCTGGCTCACTGATGGAACTCACTCAGTCAAAGTAGGGGAAGCCACCTCTAGTAGTAGACCCATAACGAATGGTGTACCCCAAGGATCGGTCTTGGAGCATCTACTGTTTGAGATACACTCTTCTGAGGTCCAAGTCAAAACCAGTGGTCTGTGGCTGACCAAGTTTGCAGATGACTGCAAGCTGGATGCTGTCATAAATTCCCCTAATGATGTGAACATCCTCCAAGAGGGCCTTACCCAAACTAATGACTGGTGTGAGAAGCATGGCTTCAAACTGAATGACAAAAAATGCATCATTATCCCCTTTGGGGAAAATGTCATCCCCACTAATTATCACATTAATAATAATGTACTAAGCATGCAATCAGTCTTCAGGGACTTGGGCACCCAGGTTGATGACAACTTGAATTTTGACCACCACGTTGCCTCCACTGTACAGGAAGCTTTCTGTATGGCCCACCTCATAAATAAGGGTATTTCATCCAGGAACAAGGAGGTCATAGCATCCCTGTACTCCTTCCTTATCAGACCCATTATCGAGTACAATGTCCCCTTCTGCACATACCTTGCCAAGCACATGTAGCATTTGGAGAGACCACAGAGATTCCTGACCAGGAAAATCCAGGGTCTCAAACACCTATCATATACTGACAGGCTAAAAGCCCTGTCCCTCTACTCAGTCTCCTACAGACTGCTCAGAAGAGACCCGTGTCTGGCATAAAAGGCCATTTCAGACTCAGCCTTGATGGAGTTAGTGCATACCCATAAGACAAACTCCACTCGCGCAACCCACACACAGGGTCTTAACCTAGTCTGTGACATTAATAGAACTTGTTGGTGGGATAGATTTGTGTCCCAAAGACTCCCCCATCTGTGGAATACACTTCCTATCCATGTCAAGCAGAGTACCTTTCTAGCCCTCTTTAAGAGGAACCTGGGATGACTGGATGGGAAACAGAAAATATACCCTTGGTATCCCACCTGTGTCCTTGCTGGACAGGGGAAACAGGTGCTGACTTTGAGGGAACATAGGTGAAATTCTTGGCTAGGCTTATAAAGGCCTCCGGGCCAATAGCCTAGTATCATCCAATGAACCTATGAACCTAAGTAGTAGGAAACCAGAGCAGCAAGAGAAACCTCACATGGACATAGGCAGGTCAAGCAGAGTTTGCACAGAAGGCTACTGAGCTGAAACCTTTGAGTATGAAGTAGTAATACTACCTTTTTTCAATTTGCCCCATTATTATTATATTTATTGAAACATTGACTGGCTGATGCATCTAGAGATATGATAAACATGTTTAGAAAGGTACACAAAAGGGTATATGTCTTTAATCAGCATGAAAAAAATATATTTTTTGCAATGACAAGATTATGATCTTACTAAATAAGTTATTTAACTTTAAAGTAAGAGATTTTCACACTAGAAAATGATGTCAGTGTACCAGAATTAATTAAACTACCAAATTCTAGACAAAATGAGATAAGATGATGTAATCGGAAATTTAATGTGATGTTTCTCATTCACATTCTAGTCTTAAGATACTCCACTGAACCTTACAAAATGATATGAACCCAGTTTCACCAGGAAAGCAAATTTGTTGAACAACTCCTTAGAAAAAATTAACTTTCCAGACTTTCAACCCTCCAACAACAATATTATATGTATTCTAGATAATATTTGCAAAGAATCACATCATTTATCTGGCCTATCCATGATCATGCTGACTTAATTTTGTGAATGTATACATCTGTTCATTTTTTAACTTCATGCCCCTTTTTAATGAAAACATTCTGCTAGATAGGTAAATACAAATAATCTTAATTTAGAGGCAGACTTGCCCTTTCTGTTTTCTGGTAGTATTAATTGGTCTTATATATAAGAAGACATTGCATTATATCAAATGATTTTTCTGATCTAGGATGTTTACAGGAGTACTGGAGTGAGGTTTGTAATAAACATCCCAGATCAGAAATTTAATGTGTTATGGCAACCCTTGAGAACATAAAAGGAGAGGTTGAGTATCCATGTCCTGAAACTCAGGGCAGTTTTCTTTTCAGGCTTTTTTGTCACTTCTTACACATCTGGACATACACAGAAGCAGTATTCTTGTTCAAGAAGGAATGTAATGTTGAGCAGCACTCAAGTGATGCCATCCCATATCTTTGAGTTGAGAAATGTTTCTTTATATAATGGGGGCATGTGTTTTAGATTTAAGCCATTTATTAGTAGAGCATATTATTGTGGATGTAAATTGCCTGTTTTGTTTATCCCAGATAAGATCAGAAGTCTATGTTAGGAATATTCTGTATTTTGAAAGGAACAGACAGAAGCCCTATTACCTCACTTTCTAGTCATTCAAAGGTCATTTTAAGTTACTCAGGACAGGAAACCAAAGCTATTCATACTGTTTCCAACTGGCCAAGTGAATACTGGATATCTTCTTCTTCTCCAGCTCTATAAAGTACAGTTGGGTACACTTACCATAAATGTAGATGTTCGAGTGTATTCACTGTTGCAGTCATCACACTTAGGGTATCTGCCTGCAGGTAGCCCTCAGTCGGCCCGAATACCAGAGACTTAGTATTTCTGCATCAGTTGATGTTGCTCCAGGACTGATGTCAGGTCGTCAGGGGTATAAAAACAGGCAGCCAACGCCATTACATCAGTCTCTCTTGCCCCAAATGTCAGGATCCCCCCAAATAAGGAGCTAAGTTATGGTGGGGAAAACACCACCAGTAAAAAGTAAATACCAATACCAATGCCCCTGAAAGGGGTGAGTAATAGCCATAGAGATGAGAGAGAGAGAGAAACAAGGGGCTGGAGGGAGGGAAACCAGAACTGCAACAGTGAATACACTCGAACATCTACATTTATGTAAGTGTACACAACTGTATTATGTTCTTCATGTTTCACTGTTGCAGTCATCACACTTGGGTAGATTCCCAAAGCGAAAGAAGGGTGGAGGCAGTCAGGAAGAGTTGAGGCTGGCTAGTATGCCTTGCAGGACTGCTGTTGCAAAACCCGCTCTGGATTTGGAAAAGATAGGCAGGTGGTAATGCTTGGTGAAGGTGTGTACAGAACTGCAAGTAGCAGCTTCCAGGATGTCCCTGGTAGGAACTCCCCTGAGGAATGCTGTAGAGGTAGACGTTGCCCTAGTGGAATGTGTTCTGATCCCCTGAGGGGTTGGTTTCCCATGGTGCTTGTTGCAGAACTGGATGCAGTGTGCTATCCATTTGGAAATTGTTTGTTTTGAAATGGCCTTGCCCTCTACCCCTGGTGCAAATCTGACTAGTAACTGGTCAGATTTCCTGAAGGGCTTAGTCCTATCAATGTAGAATCTGAGCTGTCTGTGCACATCCAAGGAGTGCAGGATCCTTTCCCCTTTATTCTGATGATTAGGGAAGAAAGTTGTCAAATTGATAGATTGGCTGAGAGCTACACTGAACACCACTTCAGGCATAAAGGAAGGGTTAGTCCTGAGGGAAACCCTATCAGCATGGAAAATAATGAAGGGTTCCACAGCCATAAGTGCTTGTAGCTCAGTGATGGCCAGAAGCAAGGCTGTTTTCCAAGAGAGGAATTTTAACTCTGCTGATGCTGCAGGCTCAAAGGGGGGAAGTGTGAGTTTTTCCAGTACAAAGTTAAGGTACCAAGCAGGGGTGGGCACTCTCCTTGGTGGCCTTAAGTTGTTTGCCCCTCTCAGGAACTGTTTGATAAGAGGGTGAGAGAAGAGAGGTGGCTCAATGTTGTAATGAGCCAAAAGAACAGAGGCATGTATTTTAATGGAGGAGAAGGATAGGCTTCTGTGCAGTAGATCTGCTAAGTAATCCAGGATTAGAGGCAGGGAGGGCAGAGTTGTGTCCTCTCATTTAGACTGAATCCACGAGCAGCACCTTTTCCACTTATCAGCATAGGATTTTCTTGTACTGGGTCTTCTGTCTTCAAGAATGACGTCCAGCACCTGCTTGCTTAGGCTGATTACTGGGGGAGAATTAGGAATAGGCCAGGCTGCAAGATTTAGGGTTTGCAGTTGCAGATGCAAGATCTGTCCCCCCTGCTGAGAGAGCAGGGTTGGGTTCTGGTGTAGGTTCCAGGATGGCACCAGTGACAGGCTGTGCAGGAGTGGGTACCAGTGCTGGCGTGGCCAGTCCAGGGCAATCAGGATTGTCCTTGGTCTGTCCTGTCTTATCTTGGCTAATACTCTTGAGAGAAAGAGCAGAGGGAGAAAGGCATAGATTGAGAGATTTACTAATTGAAAAGATAGGGCATCCACATTCCAGGCCCTGCTGTAAGGAGTCCCAGTGCAGAATTTGCTGAGCTGGTGATTGCAAGGGGAGGCAGAGATCCACCTCTGGGGTCCCCCATTTCTGAATCAGAAGGTTGAAAGTGCTGTGCTCTGATTGCCACTTGTGGGGGTCTAGGAGATTTCTGCTCAAGTCATCTGCCAGTGAGTTTTGTTTGCCTGGCAGGAATTGAGCTTGCAGATGGGCCCTCATGTCCAAGGCCATGTTCCACAGGGCCATGGCTGGCCTGAAGACTGGGTAGGAGTGGGTTGCCCCCTGCTTGTTGATGTACCACATAACTGTGGTGTTGTCTGTTTTTATAAGCAGGTGTCCTGGTGAGAGTAGGGATCTGAAAGCTTTCAGAGCATGCTACACAGCTAGCATCTCTTTTTGGTTGATGTGCAGATGAATTTGACTTGGGGTCCAGTAGCCCTGAATGCACTTGCTGACCATGTGTGTCCCCAAGGCATAGTCTGATGCATCTGTGGTTAGGGTCTGGGTGGCATGTGGTTGAGTCAATGGCAGTCCCTTGTTGTGGTTGCATGCTGCTGCTGCCCACCACACAAACTCTGTCCTTAGACAGGGTATGATAGGAATGATGGTTTCCAGGTCCTGAGAATGTTGGCACCAAAGACTTTTTAAGTACCATTGCAATTTTCTCATATGCAGTCTGGCATATGGAATTAGTAGGGTGCATGAGGCCATGAATCCTAGGGCCTGCAGGATTTTCCTTGCGGATAGCTGGATTCTGGTGGCCATTTGAGTAAAATCATCTGTCAGGCTTGTTTTTCTGAAGTTAGGAATGCCATCTGGGATGCTATGTCCAACCTACTCCCAGGAATACAATCTTTTGACTGGGGACTAGTTTTGATTTCTTTTTGTTGATGGTGCACCAGAGGGAGGTTAAAGGTTCTTTTCACAAATGGCAGGTGCTGCAGCAGCATTTCCTGACTGTCAGCCTGAATCAGGGAGTTGTCTAATTATGGGTAAATTTGAATATTTCTCTGCCTGCAGTAAGCAATGACTGGAGCCAGGCATTTTGTGAATATTTTGGGAGCAGTGGATAAGCCAAAGGGAAGTTCAGAGAACTGATAATGCATAGATCCTGCCCTGAAGTGTAGATATTTCCTGCATGACTCCCTTATAGGGATGTGCAGATAGGCTTCTGTTATGTCTAGGGTGACTAACCAGGCATCTTTGGCTAGCATAGGTAGAAGTTGCTGCAAGGGGAGCATTTTGAATTTTGGTACCACCAGGAAGGTGTTGAGAATTGAAAGATCTAGGATTGGTCCCCAAGAGCCCTGTTTTCTAGGTACAAGGGAAAGTCTTGAATAGAATCCTTGACCTGTCTGTTCTGCAGGAACAGGTTCAATTGTCCTGATAGAGAGAAGGGATTGAACTTGGTTTTGTGCCTCTGCCCACTGGTTTGGAGGAAGGTCTGGGAACTATTTCCCTTTTGGGGTTGGCAGAGAGTGGAAGTAAAACTTATACCCCTGGGATGCAATGTTGAGGACCCATTGGTCTTTGGTGATGGAAGTCCATTTTTTTGCATGAAGGGCAGTTTTCCTCCTAGGGGCACAAGCAGTTGGGCAGAGGTGGGGAGTGAAGTTGAGAAGTCATTGGGAATTCTTTCCGTAAGGGGGTGGCTTAGCACTCCCTGCTTTAGAGGTGTAGGCACTCCATTTCTTAGATCACTGCATACCCTGAGACTGTAGTCTGGGGGGGGGTCCGTTTCCCCTGGGTCTAGTTTGAGATGGCCTTGAGAGGGCTGGAAAGGACCAATGTTTCAAGAGGCAATGTCTACTGAATCTAGAGGGCTGTACTTGCAAGAATTATTTGACTCTCTGCATAGATTTAGCTTTTTCTTTCATCTTTTTAAGAACCTCTTCTGCTTTGGTGCCAAACAGATTGTCCTTGTTCAAAGAAGCGTCTGATAACTTTGATTTGACATGGTCTGGCAAGGTCTGCTCCTTAAGCAAAGCAACCTTCTCAGTACAGAACCAGTGACTGCTGCCCTGCAAGATGCTTCTAGGGTGTCAATGCCACACTGCAATGTATGCTTGCTGACTTTACTTGCAGAATGCATACGCTCTTGCAATTCTTTATTTTCTGCACAGTCTGTAACGGTAGCTATTTTTTGCTTAATAAGTTCCATAATATGCTGTTGGTACTTCAGCATGTGAAACTGACAATTCAAACCCCTAATGGCGAGAGTTGCAGAGGTATACACTTTCTTACCCCATCTGTCCAAAGCTCTGGAATCCCTGTCCGAAAAAGGGGTGGGATTCTTAGCTGTAGTTGTTTTGATACCTTTAGGCCCTGGGAGATAATTTCTGGGTCAGCAGTACGATTTCTGAAAAGGAATTTGTGACAGTCAGGTACTCTGTATTACCTGTCTAGTTTCCTAGGAGCAGGGAGTAAAGTATCAGGAGTTAGACTGGATTCCATAAAGACATCATCCACAACCTCCAGGACTGGGGGCATTGCTAAAGGCATATGTTGTGGTAAATCTAGAAATTCTCTGAGTCTCTTTTTGGACTGGGGATAGTCTTGGCGTTCCCAATGGAAATGCTATCTTAAAGTATGCAAGGTGTCACCAAAAGAAAAATCCTCTGTAGGAGAGGCAGAGGGAATGGATTCCTCTGCATCTGAATCCTCATAAGCAGATAAGGGGATATCTTCATAATCAGATACCTCAGAGTCATTGGACTCTTGGTCTGTTGAAGCTGCTGGGGACAGGTCTCTTTTTCCCTTAGCAGAGGAAGGCTGACTTCCCCTAATCAGCATAAGGTCTTCTGCCATTTTAAGCATTTAATGTTGTGGCAAAGGAGCAGGTGTATGCACTTTGGTCATCATTTTTTTAGGCGTAGAGTGTAGTCTTGGCCTTATAAACTTGGTAGTTTTAGACAGAACGAAGATTCGAAAGAAGTCATTGGTTTGTGTCGAACATCGGTAGTGCAAAGAACTTCCTCAGAAGCCGGTGCCTGCTCAGTGGCTCCGGACACATCCAAGGTAGAGATATCCGCAGGTTCCATAGTCGAAGAAGAGTCTCGCGGCATACCAGATGCTGAACAGGTCTCTGTAGAGGCCTGCATATCCATTGAAGTGGGCACTGGGGGCTGTGAAAGCACCTCATGGAGTACTGGCGAACTGGTGACTAGTTTAACGGAAGTGTTGTCAGCAGCTTTGGACTTGTGCGGTCTGTCTCTGTCTTTAGCCTTACGCCTTTTCAGAAAATCAGTAGTTGGATGGCTTACCAAAGCCATTTCAGAGCACAGAGATCAAGAATGAAAGTATTTAATAACAATAAGGGCCAGACGATGAATAGTTTGGGCATTGAACAAGGCACAAAACTGATAGTGAGGCACATCGTGGTCTAGGCCTAAACAGGTGAAGCAGTAAGAATGGAAATCTCGGTGTGGTATTTGCTTTCCACAAGCAAGACAATTGTTAACTTTTTCTGACATTGGTTAGAGCAAGAAAAAAGTATCCCCTATGGGGTACTTAGCTTTAGAAGACTTCAGGATGATTCAATTCATAAATGAAAACTCAGGTAGCAGCAGACCGGCACTAGTGCGAACTGCTTCTGATTTGGTCTCCTTGGCAATGTAATGTGATGTAATGGCATTGGCTGCCTGTTTTTATACCCCTGATGACCTGACGTCAGTCCTGGAGCGACAACAACTGACACAGAAATACTAAGTCTCTGGTATTCGGGCCAACTGAGGGCTACCTGCAGGCAGATAACCCAAGTGTGATGACTGCAACAGTGAAACACAAAGAACATCAGGGATACTATGGTCAAAAGTGTAGCTGGCTCAACCAGTGCTCTGTACCATGAACGAGTTCCCTACCCCCTTAGCTCTTCAAGTGAAGAGCAGAAAAAAAGCACTCCATTATTAGAAATAGATCCATGTTCCCCTCCCAGCTCTTCCACTGAAGTGTAAAAAAAATACTGTAATAAGCCAGTCCTAGCAATCAGCTTATCACAGTTAAATACCCATCTCGAGCTCTTCCACTGAGGAGGGGAAAAATGGCTGTTCCTTCCCCTGGCATGCCCCCCCCCTTCCAGGCCATTCAGGACCCATTTCTGTAACCAGTCCCAACCCTCCTTCTACATTTTTTATTAAGGAAAAAAAAAAGATTTCTTCTTTTAAACTGTAGCACACTGCTTGCTACAAATATAAAAGACAGTTGATGTAGTTTATACCCTACCTACACAGAGCACTATTGCTCTTAGGTTTTAGTAAAAAGAGAGAGAGAGGGATTTTGTTTTGTTTTATATCGTTTTGCAGTTGCTACTGTTTAGACCACACGTTTACACCACAGCTCTCAGATTTGACTTTTGACTGCAAATGCAATACTGGCTTTTAAGAGATGGTACTGCATTAAAGAGAGATTCAGATTGGCTGATTGCACCTCCTCAACACTTCACACTTGGGGCAGTTATCGCATCACCCTAACTATGCTGCTGAGTTTGGCATTTGCATTTCACAAAGACATTTTTGGCATTTCAGTTTTAGATCATTCAGTAAAAGAGGCAAGCCTATTGTACCTCAGCAACTGTTGTCAGCCCCTAAACCAAACTCACATGTGGCTGTACTGCATTTTTTACTTGGCAAAGTCCAAGAATCTTTGGGCCTGTGATTTTGGGGTTGTATATGATTCCCAGTTTAAAGCGGGTAGTCGAAGTCCCCTGTGAGTACGGTATTAGACTGAATAAATAGTGACTCCAGTATACTTGAGAAGCTCAGTGCTTAATGCATACAAGCTGGCTCAACAGTCCTGGGTAGAGGAAGACAGCTTGGTCCATTGCTCTGGCCACTTAGTTGGGAGGTTGTGCAAGCAAATAAATTTATTGGTAACCTTCCCACAGAAACCAACACCACATCCACAGAAATTACCAAGTCCATTATGACCAACCAAATCTTCAAGGAGCATGTCCTAACTAATCAGAAAGGCTAAAAAATACCACTTCCATGGACACAATGTACTTACTGGGAGAATAAATAATGGCAAAAATGCTTCACAATACACTTCCTGCACCTGCTTTACTGAAGCTGGGAAAAGGGCATGCCCTTGGTAGTATGGAGGTCAGCTGTTCTGAAGCAGTTTAGCAAGGGAGGGACTTCCACATACATGTACTCCCACAGACCTAGGAACTACAGAATCCACTCAAGTAGCAGAATTTATAAAACCATGGAAAACCTCCTCCCAGGCAATATAAACTATGATTTACAATATCTCATTCAATTGCATTCTGTTTTTTGTTAATGGTATGTCATGTTTACTTAATGTACCAAACTTCTTTGAAAAAGTCAAAGAGGTAGTGGATAGTGATAATTCAGTTGATATACAGGGGTGTAGCCAGGACTTTGTAAACTGTACACAATGAAGCCATATTGCACCCTTCCCACTCATAAAAGATATAGGTTCTGAACTGCACTGTTACTCACCCATAAAATGTATAGACTGTGAAATGACACAGTAATATGTTATCTCTTTTGCTATATTGCACTGACTGCCTTTTGGTTACAGTACATTTATTTGCAGAGTAGCCATTAGACTTCATTTACAAGACACTCAGTGCAAGCCTCTATGCCATATCATGGCAGCCATTCCCATGGATACCTGTTCACACTGGTGCTGGCATTCAGCACAAAGCATCTGTGCCACATCACAGCAGGCAGTCTCAGAGACCAACTAGAGAAGTGCCAGTGTCCAGCTCCATGTCTCTGTTTGTCTCCATTCACACAAATACCAATATGTAGCATATAATATAAGGCTCTGTACCACAAAACAGAAAGTAGTCTACAGGGTAACATTCATTCTCTGCACTCACTCAGACTATGCAAGCACATACAGTATAATCTTAATCTACCCATGACCAAGGTGGCAGCATTAATGCATCTAATCCCATCACATGCAACTTTGAATTCAGTGTGTTTAAATAGACAAACCTGTTAAAATGGTATGATGGGCAGTTAACATTCATATTCAAGCTTTCAAGCCCCCATGTAGTCTTAGCTTTCAATTATGAAAATGAAGATGAAATGCTAAGCTAAAGTCCCATCCACCAGAATTGTTAGTAGTACAGTTTGAAATAAAAGATTCCACAACACTTACCAAACAGAGTAGAGTTTTTTACTTAAGAATATTATGTACAATACTAATATTGTATCATACTTTTATGCAATACCTTCCTCTCATTTATTATTTCATCAATGCCTATTGTTCATAAAAGATTACTTTCTTAACATCTCATTACTTCATTTAAACATACTTTTCCTCTTTTAGGTTCATAGATTAATACTAAGCTAACTGCCCTTGTGAGCCATTTTAAGCTTAGCCAATTATCCCTTGTGACGCTCAAACCCTGCACCTTGTGCTTGCAGGGCAAACACCTTAACCATTAGGCCACCCTCCCAACCCTGAATTTTCTTAACATATTCCAATGGCACCTATATCTGTACTTTACTAAATTTAGTATTAATTTTTCATTTTTATCATTTATCCAAATAAAACTTTCTAAAAGTTTAAAGAAGCAGCACAAACAAGTGGTTTTATTAATCCTAAACCTCCATCTTCTTGTCCAGACTGCTGTCTTCACTGGATTCAATCTTGAACCCCATGTAAAAGAAAACTTACTTCTAGTATTTCATTTTCATAGATTACTGGCAGCATACAGACACTACTAGCTAAATGTGCAATTTTTCCCAGAATAACTGAATTAATCAAGTAATCCTTTTTTATTAAAACCAACTTGCATGTTTGCACAAACTACAGAGCTGCATTATTTTACCTAGCATCCTATCCCATTATTCTTCACTTACATTTCTACTTTCAAATCGTATTCCTAACACAGAGATTTCTTTCACTGAGTAAGATGTTCTTCCTACCCTTACTATATCACCCAGAGCTTTATTTTTTTCTTTATTTAAAGTCATGATTATTATATTTAAACACTGGTGTATATAACATATAACTTCTTTCATCCGGACTTTGTTTCCCATAATCAATATATCATCATCTGCATAAGTAAACATAACTGGAAATTGTATCCCTTCATTCGTAATGTAAGTAGAACCTCTTGCGCAAATGTATATATATATATTTATATATGGGACTAGGACTATTCACTGAAAGTCAAATGACTGTACACAAATCACTGAAAGCACAACTCAGTGAAAACTCAATTCACTGAAACACATTTCACTGAAAGTTATATATGGCCTTTTCCCCACTGTAGTGCAAGTTGTATATGTATATATATATATATATATATATATATATATATATATATATATATACACAAACATAAAACCACCCCCACCCCAGACACTGGTTTAGTGAGTTTCACTGAGTTTTCTCATTAAATTTCCCCAAAGTGGGACATCATGCAATTTACATGGAGTAGCCAGCAATCTTTTGAATGTACAGGTGTGCCTCCATAACTGAACTTATCTAAATTAATGCCTCACAACCATATCAGTGACTCACTAATGTATAACACAACACAAGTAGTAACATTTATTTCCATGGGTCATTCAGTTACACATTTGCAATACTATAACTCAACAGTTGCTGTTACATGCTCATAGTGAAACCACAGCTTACAGTGTATCAAGTCTTTTCTTCAGTTTGTATGGACCTTGCAATGCTGCTTCATTACTGTACAGTTATAATTTATGCTGCTACACTAAAACTAGTTTTGTTACGTATTTGCAATGCTATACCTATATATATATATATATATATATATATATATATATATATATATATATATATATATATTACACACACACACACACACACACACACAGACATACACAAACACATATATAAAGTTAAAAATATTGACCTGCAGAAGGATGATCAAATCCACTTTCACTGATTTACACAGGCTGAACACATCAACTACTGAACACTCACTCTACCGAACATGCATTAAATGAAAAAGAAAAACTCTCCTTTTCTGATTAGTGAAAAAAAAATAGCAGTACAATTAGGAGATATTTTCCAAATTAGTGGTACTGTTAGGGGAAATGGCCAGTTCCAAGGCACCATGTAGGGACAGCAGGCACAAACATGGTGGGCAGGCTACTTTGACCCATGTTCCACACCACACACATCGCCACTGCCTCAACATTAATACCACACACCACTCTGAAAAAAAGCTTTCCCTAACAGCACCAAAAATCTAGATACCCAAAGAACAGACATATGCACACATGCAGTATTGTAAAACTGTCCTCTAACTTAATCCTAACTCTAAACAGCAAACACTCACATGCACGAATGCATGAATGCACACACACACACACACACACACACACACACACACACACACACACACACACACATCAACCACCAATATACTCCCATACGTAAACCTAAATTGAAACACTTCAGCACCCTGTGTGTGGCATAAACAAATGTAGCAAGCAGCTTGCTACAATTTAAAATGAAAGAAGAGCTTTCTTTTTTGCATTTGTGGTATGTATGTGGCATAAACTGTACAGCTCTACAAGCCTGATGACTTTTTTTGTAGACTGAACTTAAGAATGTGATTTAGTGAACCACCATTAAGTAATTTACTGTGTTCTTGACCTGGTCCTTACAAATATGGTGGCTATATGTACTATCCCTAACCTTCTCTTTCAAAGCCATAAACCAAGCTGCAAGTATCACAATATTCAAAGACATCAAATGTACAAATTTCCTACAATTCAATGATGAAGTCAACCTCTAAAATGTTGAGATAGCTAGTGGTTATGCAAATAAATTCTATGCCTACCTATTAATCTGTATAAATCTGTCAGCTGCTCTGAAAACTAAACAGAAGAGAATGAGAAAGAGCAAGCCAACCTGATGATCCATATCCATAAATAAAAAAAAAACACTACAATAAGAGGAAAAAACTCATTGGAATACATAGCAAAACTCAAAACCTCAAATCAAGATCAACTTCAATTGGTTATCCAAGGTACTGACAAGTGCCATAAAAAAAAGGTTTTGCATGAACTTAAGCTAGGACTGGAAGCTAAATAAGCCAAAATGCTCTGCTTTCATAAGGATGTTAATAATTAGCATGCTGGCAACCTCCTTGCTTTTAACCAGAAGAGGTAAAGCTAAGAATCGTATGGTTACCTATAAGGGCCGTGGGAGCTAGTCATGTCTTGGATTAAAAGTATTACTGCTGAACCCTATTCTTATGAGCAGTTCTAGTTACAGGTGCCATATTAGCTTCCATGGTGAAGCAAAGGTATTATTCTTATCCAGCCAGTAGGGATCAAAATTACTTGGTAGACAGACTTCCAGCAGGTTAGGTTTGGTCAAAGAAAGAAACCTGGTGACAATTGAAGTCCAATCAATCCTTTATTCAGTGAAGCATTCACTTTCTTAATTGCATCATTAGCATACTATGCTTTACAACACTTGTAATTTGCATCTCATTATTTTTTAGGCCTTGCACATTAGTGTAAATGGCCTCTATGAATCTCACCTTTGCTATGCTCACTTGTAAACATCAGGAATACCCCTACTGCATTTGCGCAAGTGACTATGAATACCGCCTATAAGCTTTCACACGATCGCAAGAAATTCTTCCCTGGGTGCAAGTTTATTTAGATATTTACAGAAATATAAAAATATATGCTCAATTGTATAATCAACATTACAAGTAACATGGAATATATCTCAAGATATGTACCTTAAAGTGTAAATATCAAAGACAGTTTTCTTCAACAATGCAGGCTGGAGTGAATAAAAAAAACTTGTGCAAGAACAGAACAAAGAAGGAGACAAGGATCTTACAGCTTGTTAACACGGTACTCTTTAAGGTGAAGTGTAGTAGACAAGAATGGTAAATACACATTTTTCAGCAGCACAGTAAAGTGTGGTCGAAATTTGTATGTGATTACTTATGGGGAGAAGCATGGACATTTTAAAATGTTCACTCTACATTTATGAGAAGCCATGTTTCCTTTATAGTCTGCTTTGCTTATTTTAAATTTGAAGCTATTGCAAGCCAAGTAGGAGGAATTATGGAATGAGTTCTTTAGATATTTGATTAAACAGGAAAAGCAAATCATTATGTCAGCATGGAAAGCTGAGCAGGTATGCATGTTTCCTACCATTAACAAGGATAAGTTTCAGGCAAGTAATTCCACATCCATTTTCTTATCAATCCTAAAGGCATTAGATAATAAACATGTCAGGCTAGCACCCTAATAAGTAATTAACAGCTGATTATCCTTAGAAAACCTGGCTTCTTTTCTATTATTTTTATATTGGCTTAATTTGCGTTACCTGGAGATCATTATATTAGAAAACTTTAGAGTTCATCAGTCTTCAGAAGTATGATGCTCATAATTTAACTGCCAATTCACAATTGTCCTTTTGTTATGATAGTCCATTTCTTTTTATGTGATTACTCCAGAAATGACACTTTTTAAAAATGCTTTTTTATATGTAATACAATACATTTCACTAGTGTATGCAATTTCTTCTGAGGCATTTTAAAAAGAGAATTCATAATGCAATATCTCTGTTATGGCACTTTCATTTTAGCAAGTAGATTATCTGCATCAGTAAAATGAAGCTCTAACTGTCATTCACAGATAAAACACATGGCAGCCCCAAATAAAACTGCTTTTCTTGCATATTTTATAAAGCTAAATTATGTATATCACAAGGAAAATGTATGTTGATTGTTGATACAGATGTATTAAAGCTGTTTATTGCATAGCTTGTAGTAGTCTTGAGTTCAGCACAGTCTCCAGACGATGTCTGCTGGGAGTGTCCACATTTCTAAGTTTGCACCGTAAATATGTTTTTTTTTTTTTTAGGTTTGGGTTTTGTGCTCAGCAAATATTATCCTAGATGATTTGGTTATGTTAACTTTCTCAACTAATTTTAGCATTTATAGTCTGGTTTACATATAGAAAAGACCCAGAATACTTCAATTTACTAACATCATTAAAACAGCTCAGATGGTGCAGCGGTATGTTTTCTGAGTGTAGTATACAGGATCCTGGGTTCAAGAGATGGAACTGACAGTTTTAGCTGATGATTTGGCATAGGGGTATGTTGTTCTGACTGTAATGCACGGTGTCCTGGGTTCAAGACTTGGCAGTGAAATGCATGGTGGTAACATGTTTGTAGGGGGATTAGCTCAAATGGTAGAGTGCTCACTTTGCATGCAAGAGGTAGAGGGATTGATGGCCTCATTATCCAGCTTTATAGCTGTGATGTCTTAGTGGTTAACTACTCTGACTATAGTGTACAGCGTCCTGGGTTCAAGACCTGCAAGGGTTGTATATTTGGTGGGAGGTTGACATAATGGTTAAGGTGTTTACTTTACAGAAACAAGGTGGAGGGTTTGATTCTCACATGGGGTAATTGCCTAAGCTTAAAGTGGCCCACAAGGGCAGTTATCCTAGTACTAACCCATGAACCAGTGAAGTAAAACAAACAAAATAAAACCTTAAAATGAAATCTATAGTATCTGTGCAGAAAACTAATACACATCTGGAACTGTGCAACTGACAGCCACACTTATGGAGAGTTACTAGAATTATAATATTTATTTACTTTAATTTTATAGGGCTACATTCAAATATTTTTTCTGCAGTGCTTTGTCTGAAATGCAAACAATAAAATGCTTTCTAATTACAAAATACTAACTAGAGTCTTCCAGGCAGACATATTTGTCAATGAACTCTAGCCATGAGGTGCAATAACCATGCAGTAATATCACTAGTCAGTTTAACTGCAGCAAAAGGAAAGTACAAATGAATTAAGTACAGGAAATTGTGAGATATTTTTGTGATAGGTTCAGGGTCAGGAAGTAAAGTAATTGTAGAAAGGGATGATGCAGTAAGGTGCTGCCATATGGTGGACATGTGTACACCATGACAGAATAATAGACCAGGAGGGATATGTGAAGTAGCTAGGAAAGCAAGGGAAATGGTCATGGAGGTAACAGAATTTTGATCTTTTGGAGATCTGCTGACCTTTGCATTCCTCTATCAGAAATGAAGCAATGGCATTGCAAGTGTGGGAGTATCCAGACATGGAGATGAACTGGGATCTCTACAGGGCTTTACCATAGGTTTTGTTATTAACTCGAAGGTAGGAGGATTTGCAGATAGGTGTGTAACCATCCGAAGCCAGTCAACAATAGATAAGGATGGTGTATCCCAAGCATTGCTGGGCAAAGAAGAGGAGGTTGAAAGGGTTTAAACACTGTTTGAGATGACTCTGTTTCATTCCTTTAGGATTTTACTGTTAAGTTTGGCCTCCAAAAAGAGATGGGTGCATTTCAACATTTCACTTTTCTGACTCTTTGGATGATGCAGAGAGAATCACTTGGGATTTCTCTGACCTATAGTTGGGAATGTAGGTTCTGGAGAAATTTTATTGTGACAAGAAGACTATGGCAAAGGGCTCTGTAGAGGCATGTGTCCCATTGAGAAATTTAGCACACCTTTGTACTGGCTTTTGGAGATATTGATCTTAGCTTTGAGGGTGGTGGTTTATTTAGATGGTTTTTAGTTAGTGGGTAAAGGAAAGGAATCAACTGAAGACGGCGTTTTATCTTTTTTTTTTTTTTTTTTGCATATGTGCAAGAATGTGAAAGTACCCCTGAATGACAGTAAATAGGGGGACAAGCTAAGGTTCTAACTATTTTAAGGCTAGAAGTAGATGCAGATTTAGATTTCATTCACCTTCTGGTAGAGAAGTTAGACAAGGTGAAGGCCAAGATTTCAGGTATGATGAATCAAAGAGAAGGTGAGGGTTAAAGACATAATAGATGTTTTGGGATTACTAAATTTTGCACATTGAGCAGTAGGACTGAGGAGAATCTTCAACAGGTCTCTAATTTGTTAAGAGTATTGAGGCACAAGAATCATTGTGTTACAGTGTCTAAGACAGTCAGGGGGAATATAGCCATTGGAGTGGACTTCCTTAACCATTTTAATGGAGTTTACGTCTGGCAAGAGGAATAGCCATTGGAGTGGACTTCTTTAACCATTTTAGTGGAGTTTACATCTGGCAAGAGGAATAGCCATTGGAGTGGACTTCTTTAACCATTTTAGTGGAGTTTACGTCTGGCAAGAGGACTGGGTATTGTGTGAGGAGCTGCAGATATACATATGTTCATAGGTAAGTACTAGGCTAGCTACCCTTGTGGGTCTTTTTAAGCTGAGCCCATTTTCCTCAAAGGTGAGACTCTAACCCTGTATCATGTGTCTGTGCAGTAAACACCTTAATAATTATACCAACCCCCAGCCCACAATATGGATGCATCAGCAGGACTAGGCATGGAACACACTTCAAAGGCAGATGGTTTTCAATATGGTAGCCAGATGAATGGCCAGTAGAGTGGAGTACAGGAAAAATATTACTTTTTTTGAGCCAATTCCCATTTGGGCAGTTACCTTAGCAAAAGGAATGGACTTAGAGATAGATTGACTTTCATTCTAATAAATTAATCATAATTCAGATTTTGGCAAAGCAGTCAACTAAGTTGATTTTTTTAGTGCAGGGTTTATTAAACAGGTTTGTTTTTCACTCCCTTAGAATTAACATGTCATTTAGCTAAGTATATTCCAGGGCATTACAGTGCATTGCTGACCAGTCTCTAGGTGTGATGGTTCCAAGGGCACAAGCGAGTCCAGTGGCAATGCTAGAGGAGACATGGACATTTGGGAAGTTGTAGCAGACTGGTTAGTTTGGCAACCTTGGCTAAGTCAACTAGAGAAACTTATGGAGTAGCTTTTGCTGCATTTAATGGATTTTGTACAGCTTTTTCCCTAGTTCTAAACAGACATGGTATGTGTAGTAATATGGTATTGATTTAGTTTTAGGTGGGAATCTGGTGAAGCACTGAGAAATGTTAGGGTACATTTGGCAGCATTAAGTGCTGCAACTAGAGTTTCAGGTGCTGGGATTTTCCTAAACATCAATGCGTTTTGAGGATTCTGAAAGAGTGGGACAGTGTTTAGACTGTCAGCAGATCTTTGGTTTCTTTGGGACCAGCAGTTGTTGCAGGTACTATTGAAAGATTTTTATGATAAAGCTCTTACTTATGATAGGCACATCTTTGCTCTCTGTTTTGTGTGTGTAGGTGCTATTTGGGTTAATTACTGAGTAACCTTAGATGTTGAGAACTATGTAATATTGAGATATTTACGATTTAGCTAAGTAGATGCAAAGTAGCTCTAGGTACTAGAGGGCAACATATGAACTGGTTAATAATTGGGATGTAATGCTGATTCCAGTGTCTTGGGGAAGAAATCAGGAAGAAAGTTGTGGTAGATAAACAGATGGAATTGATACTTCAAGGGCAAGACAGTAAGTGGAGTCATTTCTCAACGGGCTTGGGAAGGTGTTAAGTAGCAAAGGTATCGTCAGGGAGAGGTAATCTACTCAACAGCTTAGGATAGGTAGGGCATCTAATCTGTTTTTGGGAGACAAGATGATTGTGCTTATGAAGAGGATTGTTTTATGGGCGTCTAACACCTTTCTGTAATATATTAGACAAGAAGGATCTTGGGATAGTTTGTGGATTGTTGTTGCAAGACTGGAAAATGTATTTATTTTTGTTTTGTTTTACAAACAGGAAGAAGACTGTTCAGTTGGGCCATTCATTTATTTTTGTGGAATCGGTTGTTCAATATGCTGGATGAGGTACTGACAGCAAGTGTAATTCTGCAGTTTTTGGTATGACACTTAGGTACCAATAGTCTGGGTGATGTCCCTGATGTAGGCTTCTGTCATTGATTACATGATACCTTAGGCTGGTTAAGTAAAAGTTTCTGGGAACAGTGTTAATTTGGACCTCCGTTATTTCAAGATTGCTTTGAAGGTTTGCTGTTAATTTAAGGATGCATTGCTTGGAGGTTTGTTAACCATATGGCAGCTGGTTAACACTGTGTTAGTTTTCTTGGTGCCTGAGTACTAGGATTTTGCAGACAGGGATACAGTTTGGTAAGAAAGGACAGCATACATGTGAGTGATACTCGGTTGGATTTGGTTAATGTGAGTCTATACTTCTTCCTGATGGATTTGAAGTGGATTAGTTGGCAAGGATCCTAGGTTGTTTAGGCAGTTTAGTAAAGAAGTGGGGGACAGGCTGCCTTTTAGATCTTCCCTTCTGGAAAAGAAGGGAGTTTTTTCTTTGCCCTCCTTTCTTTCCTTCCAGCTGGTATAGCCAAAGTGAACAGTGGCTCATGCTGATATTGATGGAGGTTGTTGTTTAGTAAGTAGTGTTATAATGCTCAAGTATTTGGTTGATATACTGAAAGGAGCATTCTGACGTGCTGCCAGCACATGATGATCTTTCGAATGTTTTGCTAGCATTCATTTGTTTCTATCTGAATTGAGTGAATTATTCCCATTTCATGATTTGCTTTTACAATAAAATTTGGTCACAATGGCTATATGATGTTTGTTATGTTGAGCGTCGAGTTCGTTAGTCAGAATGACTTGTCTCTGAACCCCAGCCAGAAGGAAGGCCAAGCATGTAGCAGGGTCACTGGTTTGTTTAATTGTAGAAAAAGGAAGAGGGTGGGGGTGGATTAAGTGCAGAAAATAGTGAGCTAAGTAGTTGGTAAATTCATGGGCAGGAAGGGCGGTAGTTGAAATAAAGGAAAGGAGGGCTTGTGATCCATTTCCTGGGAAAGGTGTTCTCAGTCTCTTTGGCACTGTGGTTAAGAGCTTACCCTCCCATCCACCCTCTTTACAGCATTAGATATATTTTATAGGCGTGAAGGTGGGAGGAGGGAAGTCATTCTTTTCCCTTCCTTCTTTCTAGCTTCTATATATAGAGTAGAAAATAGGTTATACTGCTCAGTGGTGGGAATTGCGTGTTGTTTAGTGAGTGGTGTTAAAACGCAGCTAGAATCTGGTTAGGATATTAAGGTGAGCATTCCATCACTCTGCATGTATATGGTTATTATTTGAAAGTTTTGCCAGCATTTCTTTTTTTGTCTGACTACAGTGAAATATTTTTATGTTAACATTTGGTCAAACAATGCAATCTAGTTGCATTTGTTATGTCAGATTATTTATCGTGTTGTGCATGGGTTTGGGGACAAAGCAGTTTTAAAGATCATTCAGTAGAGATATACAGCTATACATACACACATTTCAAACAGCTTGAAGTATCTTGGTTTGGCAATATTCTTTTGCAAATGACTTAACAGAATGAATCACTCTGCCTCACTAAAATTTATGGATAATAAACAGCGATGGAAATTTGCATTTGTCTTGCAAATATATTTATTTACACAGTTTGGAATTTTTTAAATTACTGATTATGACATTATTTTTAAGGATGCTAGTTTGCTGTCATGGACAGATATTCATAAAATACTAGGTATCGGTATATATAAATAGCAGGGGATGTGCTGGTTACAATGAAGCTTAGCCCCTGCAAAAAAAAAAAAAAAAGAACGGTCTGATGATTCAGACTAAGCAGTGAAGTAAATGCATCCTTTTTTTCTGTGATTCGGCAGTTTACACATCAGTTAATAAATATACTTTCTTTATACAGCAATAAATACATTCCTTCTGCTGACTGCATGCACTGGACACTGCAAAACACTGCATTTCATTTAACACAAGCACAGAAAGATTTGAGCTGTAAAATGCATTAAAAGCTATGCCCATAAGCATTTAAATGACGTATGTTCACAACTCACTAAATCTGTTCTTAAAGCTGTGAAACAGCCCCAAACCCTCTGTTACCAGTGGCATCATCAGAGACATGATGCCCTGAATACCTTTATATGATAGGTAAGAAATGCAGTTCTCTCATTGCAGAAGATCCACTTATTTATTAGCTAAATTATATCTCTCATAGCCAATCATCAAGAAGATAAAGCAGCAATATGTTTATCACGAATAGCAAAACACTTTCATGGTGAAACTGTGCTGCATCTGTTGTAAAGGATCCACAGTTTTGATCAAGTAACTTATTTAATCTGGTAAGTGAACTGGGCTTTCTTAGATACTTATCAGTCATTTCCTGAGTCACAATGGAAAGGTAAAATGACATATATAGACAATTTAGCGTAGCCAATAAACCAGAATGCATTTGGAATGCTGGAGAAAACCAAGGTACCCAGGGAAAGCCCATGCAGACACAAGGGAGAACATAAAGAATTCTACACATACATAGAGTAGATATAAGGACTGCATCCTGCACCAAGGAGCTCTAAACACAAAGACGCCTCTTAAAATATTATGAAAGGACCTCTCAGCATGCTTTATTCAGCTACAAAGTAACTTACGTCTCTGACAGGCAACCCATGGGTGTAGCGTATCAGTTTACTGTATGGATTGCCAAAAGCTGTAATAATGGGATTTTTATTTTATTGATGTTTGCTAGCTAGTACTCGACTAATCCTAAGTGACCCATTTCAGCATTTTAACCACAGCTGTTTGGGGGGGTACATAAGTACTTATCTGATACATATTTCAAATACAGCGACATTTACACAAAAGAACATTGGACACAAGTAGTCTGTCAGTGAGATAAGACAGACAATATAACAGAAAATTCACATATTCAGAAAAGATAAGGGATCATGCTATGATCTATTTTCTTTGAATTTAAGAAATAAATCTAAATTTTAACTTATGTTTAAGAAAAAACACATCATACATTTAAAAGCTTGAAGGCTCCTCTTTCTAAATTAATTTATTTTGAGGAATACTGCTAAGAGAATCTATTTTTACAAGACATAAAACACACACAACTTCCATTAATAAAAAAATAATGTAAAAAGAGGCTTTCCATTTTGAAAGCATAACAGTACCTTCCTGGGTAGGTTTTACTACAACATAAAGGACCATACACAGGCAACTAGGCCCTCATCCTACAGTAGTAAGATTATGTGCACCTCTGGTAGTCCAGTATTGTCCAAAACTGTCCATCATGTGAGGAGGATCAAATACATAGTCAACCCTCATCCACAAGATGCAACTGAGAACACAGTCATTTAATTATGCTTCAGTATACTGCACTGACATTTTTTTTTTGTTTGGGGGATAGTATGACATGATAAAGCAGTTCAGCTGAAGTAGCATAAGTAATGTTCCATAGGATATATTCATTTGCATGGGTTCCATTGGTTTGGTCGACTGGTTGGTTGACATCTGTTTAAATGACTACATTTGGTCAACTATACAGATAGTCAACAGGTGTGGGAGACCAACAGAACGCATGCTGTCAAAGCTGGGGATTCTACCTTTACCAATAGACCAGATACCTCACCGACAGAATGCATACTGTCAAAAGTTGGGGATTCTGCGTCTACCAGTAGTCCAGTTACCTCACCGACAGAATGTATACTGTCAAACTTGGGGATTCCACCTCCAGCAGTAGACCAGTTACCAGTGGAATACCACAAAGATCTGTGCTGGGTACTCTATTTTTCAGAAGTCCAGATGAAAGTAGATGGCCTGTGCCTTACCAAGTTCACTGATGATTGCAAACTGGGCACAATTATTGAATCACCAAATGATGTTAACATATTACAAAAGACATTAATGCAGACAGATGACTGGTGCTAATGCACAGAGTAAAACTAACTGCAAAACAGTGCATTATTATCCTCTTTGGCAAAATGGAAGTCCCTGCAAATTACAATACTGACAGCACACCCCTAAGCTCAAACCCAGTGGTGCGAGATTTGGGAAAATAGGTTGATAGCAATCTATACTTTAACCACCATGTGTCCACAGTGGTAAGGAAAACCTTCTATGTTGTGCATCTCATAAGTAAAGGCATTACATCCAAGACTAAGGATGATATATCTCCTCTATACTCAACCCTCATCAGACCACTAATAGAGTACAATGATCCGTTTGGCATGTACCTCACCAGACACCTGCAGCAGCTGGATAGACCACAGAGGTCTCTCATTAAGAAATGTCAGTGTCTGAAAAATATCTACAGAGAAAGACCGAAAGCCCTGTCATTGTACTCTGTATCCTACAGGCTGCTGACAGGCAACTTGTGCCTGGCCTACAGAGCAGTCTGTGACTCTGCCCTAATGGAAATGCTGCACATCCACAAATCAAATGGGACAAGAGTCACTCATTCCAGGGATCAAAACCTAGCCTGTGACATTAACAGAACATGCTGGACAGACATATATATCTCACCAAAATTGCTGTTAGTCTGGGATAAACTCCCAGTTCACATGAAGCAGAGCTTCTCAATAACCCTCTTCAAGTGCAATGTAGATAATTGCATGGGAGATCATAAATTCACCCTGGGGGTGGCAACTATGTCCCTCATGGACAGGGGCAATCAGTGCTAATCATAGACTCGCTCTGCAAATAACAGCCATTTAACCAAGGACAATTAGGGAACACAGGTATAACATGGCTAGGCTTGTAAAGGCCCTAGGACCATTAACCTAGTAATCATCTTTGAAGCTATGAACAATCCACAGGTAGGGGAATATTCCCTTTCACCGTGGATTTAATAATCTCAGAGTTGGTATATATAATTAGTGGGGAGTGTGTGGATGTTGTTTATGTCATTATCTATTTATTTATTTATTGATTTGTTTTTTGAAGTAATATTTGCATGCACTCAGAAATGGGACTATATTATATTCTTGAAAGCCGACAATATCAAAGCTGATATTGTCGACATGAGAATAGTGAAAGTGCACATCGAACGTGTAAACGGAAATCTCCGTAAGGGGAGATTTCCATTTACTGCAATGTAATGCAGTCTCAGAGTTGGTATATTTAAGTAGGGGGGGGGTGGGGGATGCAGGGAGGCTTGCCCCCCTCCTTAAACCAGTTAGGGTACTTTTTTCTTTTTTTTTTTTGTTTTTATAAGTTCGATGTTTGAAGACATCGACCATATGGTGTCAACCATATGGTGTTCGATGTTTTCAACCACTGGTCTTATAATATAGACCCCAGAGAAACAACCTCAGCACATGAGTACTAGGAAGCTGATGCTTCCATTATTAATGTATAGTGGCTTATCTTCAGGATGCTGACATCCATGTTAGTTGACCGACTGAAGGTAAACACACTTGCACAATGTTTACTTCAATAATTAGGGGTATATGCATCGAAATAAGGAAGGGCTTTTCCAAAACCACTCCACGCAAGATACAGACGTTTATACAATATACAGCTTCCGCTTCCCAACCATTTTTTTTTTCATTAACAAGATCCATTGTAACTACAGACTAAAATATGCCTGGTATTATTTTTAGTATCATTTTTAATTATAAGCCTACTGTATACAAGTGCATTTCTTTTGGTTAAATACATTCTCCTTCTAGATATAAGTGTATCATTTTAGGGGGATACACATCATTACAATTCAGATGAATGACTTGCCCAGTTCCACATTTTAGAAAGAGTGACTGAGGGAATCAAACCAGGATTTTTGATTTAAAACTGTCAGTATTTCATAAGGTGGCAGTCAAATCATAACTAAAACAGTGAAGCATTCAGTTCAACTGTTCAAGGTGATTTCAGTTACGAATTCTACTGATTTTGAAAATAACTTCAGGAGTGGAAACTACTGGTGCAGGTTGACTCACACATGCCATTTCTTACTTCTGAAATAATTTTATAAGGGAAGCATGGACAGAAATAATGTAAACAACAAATGAACAAAGAAATATTACCCTTCAGAATACAGTTTGTCATGACAACTTGCAAGCTGCAAGCAGTGTCTCTCCCCTCTCTCTCTCTCATTGTGTGTATAAACACACACATACGTGTGTGTGTGTGTGTGTGTGTGTGTGTGTGTGTGTGTGTGTGTGTGTATATATATATATACATATATATATATATATATATATATAGAGAGAGAGAGAGAGATATAGATCTACTTCATATGTTCAACACATCAAAATGGCAACTTTCATATGGCCAGACCATATGATCAACATTTGAAATGTCGAACATATGAAAAACAAAAGTAAAAAACAAACACTTACCTAAACACTGCACCCCCCATGCCCCCCCCCCTCTAACTTAAATATAGCAACTCCGAGATCGCACTACAGTACAGGAATGGAAATCTTTCCATTCTGCACTGTACGGAGATGACAGTTCCCCATTGTTGGCATTTCAAATATCGATCACATGGTCTCAGACACATGAAATTCGGCATTTTGAAATGTCGACCATGTGAAGGGGACCCATATATATATATATATATATATATATATATATATATATATATATATATATATATATAATCTCACATTGTTTTAGCTCATTGGTATAGTAGTACTGTAAGCATTTAGCACTTAAAGTACTCATTCTAAGGTATTCTGAAATCTGGTCATGTGCGGAGCAATGAATACTACTAAACTCCATTCAGATAACTTTATGTGTCCACAAAGAAGAATAATAACACCTGAAAACATTAATGGAAAAGGCATGCTGAACTGAGAGCACTGAATTTGTTTAACTTTCTATGTAAATTAGTAAGAGGGTGCAAGAGTTAGTCCTGAAACTGAGCTCTTATTGCAATGGGACCAGATTATGACTTAAACAGATAAGTGACCAGATCTTCCTTTGACCTTTTCTAGGTGCAAACTGTAACCAGTAAACAGAGACTGTGTCTAAGGTGCTATACACTTTGCATACTACTGCAATTCACTGAGATTATATAAAAGTGTTTTGTTTGTATTCAAAATGCATAAAATACTATCAACTTACATGACTAAGTTTAATAGTATAATACTACCTTGAGATTTCTCGATTTAGGCAACAAATTACTTAGGAAACCGCAGACTTTGTGAAGTACAAAAAAGTAATATAAATATTGAAATTCTTATGGAACTTCAAAATGAGTTAAGATCATTGAATTTACTTCAAGAAATGTTTGTTTTATTCATATGATGGGCATATTATAATGACGTTGGCAAATACTGTAAGCTGTCATTTGTAAATGGGGAAGTTATTATAGCAGCTGCGGAAATGATTAGTGATCAGTGAGAAAATTGTTTACTTTGGTGTCTTTTAGTGATTGTACATACATGATACAATTGCTGTGAGTTAATTCAGAAGTCCTGTGACAAGGTTGTTGTGTTGGTTCAACATGTGTCTTTACTGGGAGATTCCCAAATGTCACTGATAAACGAGAATTGATAGTATTATAAGTTAAAGAACATTGAAGGGGCAAATGGAAGGTTGGTGCTGTTAAACTGCTTTATTTACTATTGTGAACATATTCATGATATGAAAATATTACTTCAGCACAACTTTACTTGGTTGGACTCTGCATGTGTATATAATTAGTGTTTTTTTTTGTCACATAACATTTTTTTTCTGAGGATGGCATGCATGCTTTCATTGTTGTGTAGTTTGACTGATGATTATATTGGAATATTTTGTGTGAGACTATGCCATTTGTTTGTGGAGAAATGATGTAGATCAAGGCATAGAAAGGACAATTTAAATTTGTCAAGGTTAGCAATAGAAATAGCTAAGCTAATAGCAAGTTTGTGAATTGCAGAGTAGATATAATAGGCTGAACTCCTCTTTTTGCAACACATCTGCAAACAGATAGGAAATGTGTCTTGGAATCACAATTAGGTGAGATAATGCTTCATTACCATATGCTGGGTCACATCATTTCTCATTTACATCTTGTTATAAGTTCATTTGCTTATGCTTACTTCTGATCTGAGTATCCAAGTGCTTCGGATTATGCGGAACACTCTGCATTTAATGATGAGTGAAGCCGCTGTTCCGTATAGAACAGCTTTGGCACTGCTATACAGATTCTGATTGGTTTGTATACCACAATTACTGCCAATCAGCATTGCGGTATACAAACCAATGCATAGCTCTGCTGTCCTTCCACATTAGACAGCGATGGCTATGCTCCGCAGTTTTTAATTGGCTCATAGACCACATTTACAGCCAATCGCGAACGCGGTCTATGAGCCAATCAAGTAAAGCTTCTCAGGTGGACGGGAGCCAATGGGTGCCCCCCAATACAGGCCAATCACATTCTGGGAAGTATTTTCACACCAAAATAATGGCTTGAAAAAGGCTTTCAGGAATTGGGGATTGTACTTTCTGTGAAAACAACTTATTTGGAAGAAGACTGGGATTCGGGAAGAGGGAAGGAAGGAGCGAGAGGCTACAGGTTGGGGACAATTCGTGACTTGGAAGCCAGCCTGTCTGCCAGAACAGGAGTCAGTGAGCTGAAGGGCTTTGGTGGATCATTGGTCAGAAGGCTGAGGTTTTATTTGCAGCCTGCTGGAGCTGGACAAATGCGATCGTCAGTTTTGTCTGTTTATTGTGGATTTGTGCTCCTGCTGTGGAGTTGGATTTTTTGGATTGCATTGAGGTGAGCTGCTAGTGCTGTTTACATAGCCAGAGGTAAGTGTTTTAGCTGCAATGGTTATCTCTGCTTGAGAACTGGTATGCTAGCACATATCCTGTTATTGTAGCAGCTTTCTAAGTTTATAAGAGCAATATTTAGTGTCTCTTGGCTGCTTGCCCCCTAATACATCTCTGAAAAATCCTGTTATTGTAGCAACTTTATAAGTTTATAAGAGCAATATTTAAAGTGTCTCTGTGTTTGTGTTGCTTGTCCCTCTAGTACATCTCTAAATGTAATTGCCATTTTTCAGAGAAACTGTATGCCAAATGTTATTCTAGCAACTTTATAAGTTTATAAGAACAATATCTAAAGTGCGTCTGTTTGTGCTGCTTATCCCCTAGTACATCTCTGAAAGTAATTGCCAATTTTTTGCAGAAACTGTATGCCAAGAATTTATAAGAGCATTATTTCTAAATTTATCAGAGCAACATTTAAAGTGTCTCTATTTTCCCCCTAATACGTTCGGCAGGGCTTTGTCCAGATTTCTTGCACTAAGAGGTTGAGAGGTATGTCAGGATGGATGTCAAAAGTGAGTTATTTATAGTAATGAGATGATTTAAAGTATCCGGTTTTATTTTCTGGTAGAACTTTTAGCATGTAACTTGATTTTGCATTCTTTGGTCATGACGGTTCCAAGGCATGATGTCTTAAATGGCACATTCTTGTAAAAGTACAGAGGGCCCTGGTTTTAAGTACCCTTTTTAGGCACCTTTGCTAGGCCCAGAACTGGCTGTAGGACAGGGGTAGAACACATCTAAAGTGATGAATGTAAAATGCAAGTAGTATTGTCATGTGTGTGTGGTGTTGCAAGTGCATTTGTTAAGCTGGATGTGTTTATCCTTGGCATGGATTTTGAGATATAATCAAGGGTGCTTTGACAGTAATAAATTTCGTGAAAGTCACTCTTCCCTTCTGCAACACTGGTTAGGTGGGCAAGTGAGCACCAGAGGAGTGAGTGTCATTGTTGACGCAAAGAAGTGAATAAACTGATCATGCAGGCCTTCCTAGTAAATGAAAGAGCAGAGATCAGCCAGAGAAGATGGTGCAAAGTCAGGAAAATTCCAGTGATATGGATAGGTTATGGCCCTATTGTCTCATCTTTGCTTTTGAGGAGATTTTCTCATGTTTCTTTCTGCACTATAACCCCAATTGTTTGTCACTGTTTAACACCACTGTTTTACAAACCTGCTAGGTACAGGCTGCCCAGATTACAATGAGGACAGGGATGCAGATACAGATCACACCCCAAAGAAGAGAAGATACACAAATTTTCAGCCAAGTTCGGCAAGTGCCTTTGACTGGCTTTCTATGAATAGGCGCGGAGTGAAATATGCCTTCTGCAAGACTTGTAACACAGATTTCACAATCCATCACAGGGGCCGACATGATCTGCAGCAACATGCCAACAGTGAGAAACACAGGCAGAATTGCAAGCATGCAGCTGGAAGATCTATGGTGGATTTCTTTGGACCTTAGAGTTTAGCATGTACAAAGGTGGTTGAGGAAGAGGTTGGTTTTGTGTCTCTCCTTGCTAAACACAACTTATCATTTGCAGCAGGAGAACACATCCTGAAATTTATGAAGAAGTGTGGGGATTATCAAGATGTTCTCCAGAAAATAACATGTGGAGCAACAAAGGCAGCTTGCATTGCATGGGATGTTCTGGGGCCTTGTTACCAGAATGATGCTGCAGCAGCATGCCAAAAATCACCATTCTGTGTGCATATGGACCAAAGCACAGACATGGGAGATGACAAACCGTTAGTGATCCTTGATGGTTACCTTGATGAAAAGGCAAGCAAAAATGTGATAAGGTTCCTTCATATGCCAGAATGTGTGTCAGGAACTAGACAAGCAATGTTTGATGCTTTTGTCTACTCTGACAAAATTTAACATTCCACTTTCCAACATTGTGGGATTTTCTTCAGATAATGCTGCCTCAGTGATTGTAAAACAAAATTATGTGCTGTCTCGTTTAAAGCAGTTGAAGCCCACAATTATAATTATGGAGTGTCTCTGCCACTTGGCATATCTCTGCAGTAAGGCTGCTGTAAAGGCACTACTTTCACCAGTTGAAGAACTTATATCAGATGTGTACTGCCATTTCAGTTCCAGTGCACAAACACAACAAAAACTACAAGAATTTGCTTTGTTCACAGATACTGACCCCCTCAAGATCATTAGACATACACCTACTAGATGGCTCAGTCTTGGTAAGGTAATTAATAGAACCCTGGACATGTGGTCAGCTCTAAATTCGTATTTTCTGTCTGCAGAGCCAAGCTCTGCTAAAATTAACTTAATTTCTAAAAACCTGCAGAGTCATAAAGTGCATATGATTTTTCTGTTTCTTAAGTATGCACTGGAATACTTATTGGCGTTCAGCATCCAGCTTCAGAGCCATGAAAGCCAGCTACTAACATTGCATGCCACTGTGCATAAACTCCTACAGCAGTATGCTGGCAGATTCCTCAGACCTTCAGCTGCTGTCAGACTAATCAAACACAGTGATGTGTAAGTGTTGACTGACAGTAGCTGTGTTCTGCCAAATAGTGAACTGTGTATTGGCTACGAAGTCAAGCAGTACATGAACAGCCATGAGGAGGATATTGCAGGCACAGTCATTGTATTTAACTTTTATAAAAAAGTTACAGCTTTTTATGCTGCGGTGCTGCAGAAAATGCTGAAAAAGTTTCCCATGCAGGATCACTTACTGAAAGATGCTGCATTACTTATTAATCCAGCCAAAAAATTGAACATTTCTTCAGGACTTGTCAGAGATGTTGGCTTCTGTCTGGGTGTATGTGAAAATGATGTTGAGGCTGAACAACTAATCGATGAGTTCACCCAATATCAGATCGAGGACACGGGGAATCTGACAGGCCCAGTAGATGGACCCCACTCATGTGTGTCAAAGTACTGGGCACACCTTCTGAGGGACCTTTGCACTGAAGGGAAACTGCCACTCTTTAAGCAGCTGATGATGAGTCTACTTTGCTTGCCACACTCAAATGCACAAGCTGAGAGAGCATTTAGCATGGTGTGGACAGTGAAAACTGAACTGTGTCAGTCTCTGAGTGTAAAAACATTGAACTCTTTGTTGGCAGTTAAAATGAATGAAGAACTGGACTGCTGTGATGTTAAGCTGCTAAAACATGTTTTAGAGGCAGCCAAGAAAGCCACAGCAGCATACAATAAGTCTACATTTGATATACGACAGGATGCTAATTAACTTGGTCTAACTAAAATCATGTTTGTGACTTGTAATGTCTGTTTAGGAAATGTAGTAAATGTGATTTTTATTTTTGTAAAGTGCTGTTTCATTTACTTATGGTTTGGTTATGGCATTGCAGATTATAAAAATAAAGGTTTTGGATTTGAGAAGTGTGTCTTATTGAATTTTACAGATTTTCTACCATGCTCCATGGCGATGGCATGTTTCGCAAAAATAGGGTGTTCCACATTTTGACCATTTATCACACATTGTTAGGGTCTGTGGCCTCTTAAGAGGCTGAGACCTATTATTGTGATATTTCTATGAATTGTGGTTTAACTTCACTCACTGGTAGACAGTGGAAGGCTGTAATGTATTTGCGCAATGATTGAATACCGCCCAATTATTTACACTGGTCTATCTTCTGACGATCATATTTTAATACAAAAGGAAACTACAAAGAATGAGTAAAGCATTCTTCTTGGAGGACCAATAATAGAGAACACTGGCCTGCAAATAAGTGAAAATCCAGTATATCAAATGACGTGGTCATGGAAAGTACAGTATTCTCTGTTATCACCTGAAACTGTTAATACCACTAAATATGATAAAAGTAAAAAGTGTATCATTGATCCTGAGCATACCTCTTGGTTGTCCATGACATTATTTAGAAAACTCTTAACAGTGAATGCGTAACATCCATTCAAATGTGGAACAGTGAGGGATGTGGACTTTTTAGGACTCCAAATGAGGAACATTCCTCATAATGAAGTAAACTAGATGGTTATGAGTAACAACAGTGGGTTTTCTACCCATTATGATTAGCTTTTCCCATGTTTCTTGAACAAGGAAGCCAAGAGCTGTAGACAAGATGATATACGGCATCTTCTAGCCATTACACAACTGCCACAACATTCCGAGAGCTACGCAAAAACACTGGTGCTATCCAACGTTTGCCACTGTTGCCCATAGGGGTACAGAACGCTTTGGAAGAATGCCTCATACCCGATATTTTGATGCTTCATTACATTATGCTGCTAGATATGAAGAAGTCATCACACCAGTTCGTTCCACATTATTTTAAGATGTGACATATTTTATAAAATAATTTTATTTTATATTTGTTAACCGGGTTAGTCCAGCTGAGCATCTAGCTTGTTTTCAGTGGAGACCCATGGAGAAAAGCTCCGCAGTCAGTATTTATATTTTACTTACAAACAGTAAGACATTTTCATTTGCAGTTAAACAAATAGTTAGAGAGATAACATTTACATTAAATCATACAGAAAAGCAGTTGGGTACAATGTCAGAAATCATACTGCAAAAAAAAAAAAAACATTTACAATAAATCATACAGAAAGCAGCTGGGTACAATGAAAGAAATCATACCACAGAAACATAGGTACAATGTCATGAAAGGAATACAATGTTCATAATTCCTAAGTGGTTATATACAGTTTAGGTACAGGAGGAGTAGTAAGGGGATGAAGTGGTTAAGCATAGAGGCAGAGAGATAGTTGATTATTAAGCTAGACAGTGGAGGAGAATGGAGGGAGGAGGAACAGAAGCTACGGTTGGGTAGTTTTAGGGGGGATGACTACAGTGGCAGGACCATTTATTTGTTAGGTACCTCTGAGTGGCTAGTTTGAAATGCTTGGTTTGGTCAAGTGAACTGATTTCTAAGGGTAGTTGGTTCCAAGTTGCAGCAGGGTTATAGTTATAAACACCCTGTTTTGGTTATAGGTTTATAGACCTGTAGGAAGTCCTGGTATAAGCTGTGTAGTGTCCTGGTTAGGGAATATTTAGTTATGATTGTTTGAAGGCTAGGGCAGAAAGATGGTAGATAGAGGATGGAGTGGATAATTAGCAATTGATGTAGTAGCAGCAAATGAGGAAATTCGAGCCAGTCCAATTGTTTAAGAGATAGGCAATGGTGTGACTTGTAGGTTTGGTTTGTAGCAAATCTAGCAACCTTTATTATAGGTAGTTTTGAGTTTAGTTATGAGTGTGGTATTAAGATTTGTGAATATTTGACAGCTATAGAGAAGGGGGGAAGAAGAAATGCATGGGAGAGTTATTCTGGCTGTATTGGTTAGATGCCTTTTGTTACGGTAGTCCAGGTTTCTGGTAAGTCTTTTTGATAGAGGTAGTAAGACTTGGAGATCAAATTTAAGCTGATCGCCTATTATGACTCCTAGCAGTTTAGTGCTAGGTTCAGTAGTAATGATAGTGCTATTGCTTGATAGGATGGAAATGTAGTTTTGAGATGGATTTAGTTTTTTAGGAGGAAGAGTAGGAACTTAGTTTTTTTAGGGTTGAGAATTCATTTGTTATCACAAAGCCATGTCTCTATGGTGTTGAATGATGCCTGGGTAACAGAGTGGAGGTCAGATGGATTTGTCAGCAATGGTGATGACTGTTGAGTCATCTGCATATTGAATAAGTGTAGAGTTGGGACAAAAAGTGTAAAGTAGGTTGGTGAAAATATTAAAGAGAAGTGGCCCAAGTAAGGATCCTTGGGGGACACCCATTGGGATGAGTAGGAGGAGGGATAGAGCAGATTGCCATTTAACGGCTTTCTGGCAGTTAGAGAGATAACTAGAAAACCAGGATATGGTGGGAGGAGAGAATCTTAAATGAGTTTGTCTAGGAGGAGGGGATGGGAGACAGTGTCGAATGAACACACTACAAAATCTGTTGAACATCTGTTGTGCAATTTTCGAGGGCTTCTGCAAGTTTACTGCAAGAATTTTAAGGAATTTGAAGCATTTTTTTCTTCCTAATTAGTTACGGAATGCAAACTCATCACTCTTGCATCAAGATGGTGAACTTTTATTTTCAAAAATAAAAATGATGGTCCTGAGACTAGAGAGGGCTGTGCACACAACACCCCATCTTACATATAAAATGACACTCAAGGTTGTATCGCCAAGCTGAGGAAATCTGAAAATGCAGGAGGAAGAAACATTTGTTCTTGTTTAACTCCTTCACTATCAAGTGTAAACTAATGGTTGGAGCTTTACTGACTTCATTACATATTTCTATGGTGGTGCCGTGAGGCCGCAGACACAGTATAATGAGATGAAGCTGGTAAGGACAGGGAAACAACTGAAAAAGCAGGATTTAAATGGGTCGCTTTGAACCTCACAGTATCCTTTTATTTTAAATTGTTTTGTATGCATTTTCTGAAAAAAAATGAACACTTGAGATGTATGCCACTTGGTTGTACTGCATAGCAAAACCTGATACTTCAAATGATACTTTTAGTCTCTGTGATAAAGCTGTCTTAATATCACGCTAAGGGATTTCATTTATTTATAGTAGGAGTGCAAATGTCTGGCATGATACTAAACTCACAGTTAAAAACCCTAATTTTGCTAGTTTCTCTGGAAGCCTGAAGAATAAAGTGACCTTCCTTAAAATCCATCTAGCTGCTTATAATATACCTAATTCTGTCAGGAATCTTCAACAAAAACCTTAGAACTAAAGTTTGATGAAATTCTTATCAGGTGAAAGAAAAGCTCAGCTTAGCTTCAGAACCACTAGTCAATGTATTTGTACAAATCTGATAATATCTTTAATGTCTAAACCATTTTTAAAAAACATAATTCTAATGTTATATCTTGTGAACATGTTTTCTTAGTTGTGTATTTTTTTAATAGATTTCTGTAAAGACCTCAATCAATGTTTTATAATTCACTCTGCCATCTGGCTTTGCTGCGGCTTCAGTACAAACAAAGATTTTAAAGCTTTCTGTACCTTCAGAATACTTACTGAACTGAATGTTCAAAGTGTTCATATCATTACAAATGGTGGTATAAGGTTTGTTAGTTTCAAATTTTATTGCCCAGTAACTTCATGGCAGCTATGTTGAGAGGTGTCAGGATTTAAAACTGAGCCCACACTGTACTTTTCACTTAATTAAGTCACTTCAGATAATGTTTTAACTTTCAAAATCTCTTTTATATCAAAGATATGAATTATTAACACCTAGTTGGTAACAAAATAATATAATAAGAGCTGATCTTCCTCGAGTGATGAATTAGTTTATGTTGGAATGATACTGCTTACTGTTTTATTAATAGGTCATAGCTATAATGAATAGAGGAGTCACAAAATTCAAAATATTTAACTGAAGTAAAACCTCATAAGACTGCTAATTCATGGTGTCATTTGCAAAACACCCACACAATAAAATCTTAAAACAATGCTTCTATGGGGCACATTACAGTCCCCACCAACCCCTTGTGGGAGCTCTGATCTCTAAATGTATTATTCTAAAGGCTGCAAAGACTGCTAGAAAAGAGAAACATGAGAAAAAATAAATACTGAAATGGCTCCCCTTATTTTTATTCACCAAAAGTTAGAAATAATACTTTAAAAAGTATGCGAAACAAAACAAGACCTAGTGCCCTAAAGTGTCACCAATATAAGAATGCTGTTAATGACATACGCCATTTCAATAAGTTGACAAAAAGTTATAGAAGTCATAGTTTCCCTGAATAAAAAATGGGGTAAAGCCTGTTTTTCCAAGTTGGCAAATAATTTTAGTAGCTATATAAACATAATGAATCACAAGAGTATTGCAACTTGAATTAGAGTATAAATTCTTTGCCATTAAAACTATGTTCTAGCACAGTTAATGTAATTATTGTTGAGAAGGACTGAAGGAATAATATAATGGATATAGGTGTTTAGCAAGATGAATGCTAAAATAAATTTACAAAACCCAGAATAACCTAATGATGACTTAGCGAATAAAAATGTACAGCACCACTACAAGGAATGTGTTGCATGTTTAGAGGCAAAACATAGTTTACTGTATAGCATTATGAGATACATCTCTGGTACCCAAGCATCCTCAGCTATTTCCTCAAGGCAAGGTTTAGATGGAACCAACTTTGTCAGGTTTTGTTGGGTTACACTGTATATATTGGCAAAATAAGCATATCAGTATGCGACTTGGGGGTTCATGGTCTGTTAATAAAGAAAAATTAACCAACCTCCTAAAGTCGTGACAAGTTCCATAAGCTTGTGACACATATCAGCATAGGTAAAATGCTCATCTGATCAAATCATTCAGTATTCACTTCAATAAGCGTTTTCAAAAGTGGCAGTCATAAATATGCCTGTTTTCTATCTTCTTTAGCTATGCTTCCTAGGCGAGTTGGAGGGAGTGATAAGACACTGAAACAATAGCTGACGACCAGCTTGTCAACACCTCAGGACCACTCTAAATAATGTGGTACCTAATTCACTCTATAAATAAATAACATCAAAACAAAAACTTAAAATAAAATCAGTTAAGACAAACAATAATGTGTGTCTCTATTGAATGAGAGTTTTAAAACAAAATATTTAAAGAATGAGAAGCTATTTTAAGTTAAGTGAATCAGAGCAAGATCCAAGCAACAGGGTGTGTGTGTGTGTGTGGGGGGGGGGTGCACATTTACTTGTGGGCAGATATTGTGGGTAGATGTGCGTGTATATACTAATGGAAGGGAATATGAATTATGGGTAGTTGTTTATGTGTGGTGTACGTGCGCGTGTTTGTGCTTGTATGCGTGTGTGTACATGCACTAAATGAAATAACACACATTTGAATAATCCTTGACATTTTGTTTTTTTTTTATGTCTTGGTGTAAGATGAAATCCACTTCTTTGAAGATTAATGCAAACAAAATGAAAGGAGATGACAAACTTGTGAACTTCCTCTGCAGCTACTTCTCACATCAGGATCTGAGACCCTTAAAAATACAACAATAAGTAAAAAAGCTTGATCTGGTCAGTCATGAGATAGTTAAGGATACAAAGTAATTGTAACAAAGAAAATAATGCTAAACTAGTAATTAAGTGTGGTTCCCTTGCCTAGTAGTACAACACGTTATAAGAATTTACACGAGATTGTCGCAGTGGAAAACATTCATACTACCAATACAAATGCTGAATCCGCAGCAATAATGCACTGTGCTACTCATGTTACTAAGTTTTAAAGGTTGAATATCCATTCATTCTACATTTTGTTCTACAAAGTATAATTTAATTAATGAAATAGCTGAACAATTAATGGGAACAAAAAAACATTAACTCCTTTCTTGCATGTAATTAAGAATGGAGAGAAATGCTTTAAAGTGATCCACTACAAAGGCAAGTATTTCCTGTGTTCCTAATCAAAACATTGTTTACATTTACATATGACACTGTCTTCCTGTCAGTCTGAAAGTATGGCATAAAAGAGCAAGCATTAGCCTGACTACACAATTTATGCTACACACTTTTATTTCGACAGCCAGTCAGTTAATAAGGCGATCAATCAAATCAGTCACAATGCGCTGTTTGCTTATCTGAAAAGTAGGAATTTGTTAGGCTCTATGACCAAATGAAACCATGTTAAAATATGAGTTCATTTAATTTGTCAAATCTTGCTACAGCATGTAAACTCTGTCTTCACATCATGGTAGGTATAACAAAATATAAAACAGAATTTTCTTTTAAGAAGAACTACCTCGACACAAAAGTGAGAGCAAATAAATTAAAACCCATAAGCACTTTAGGTGAAATTATATTCTATGCTGATGATTCGACATCTGCATTGGGTGACACACTGGCCCAGCGGATATCATTGTTGCCTCACAGCAAGAAGTTTTCTGCTTTGATTTTCAGCTGTGTTGCTTTCTGCATGTCCCTTCTGTCTTTCTGTTGGTTTCCCTTCACATTCCAAAGACATGGGGTAGGCGAATTGGACATTCTAAACTGGCCAGAGGTGTGGATGTGCATGTGAGCGTGTGATTTGGAAGAACAACTATGATAGAGCTAACCAACTGGTGGTGTGAACCTTGACTCAAAATTACTGTCACCGTTGGAATAACATCTCAACCCCATGTGTAAAAATGAGAAAAGGGATTGTGGGTGAGTGGATGGATGGTTTCAGAGTCTGCATAGCTCAAAAAATCTCATAGCTCGGTAGGTAGTGCCAAAAAGCCTCCATACCTGCTCTCAATAAAGCATCATGTGGTAAAAATGGGAAGCACTGCAAGTAATGTTTACAGGTTGAGACATTTTCTGTATTATGGAAGGTGGCATTAGAACCATTATAAATGTTTTTTTTATTTTAAATTATTTCCTTAGTGCTCAGATTCACTGTATCTGTCTGTCTGTAGGTGTCATCCCATAGGACGAGTGTGTGTTTTGTTGACAGGTGTTTAGTCTACCATTTCTAATTGACTAAACAGCTGTTCAACAAGTGTCAAAGAGTGACTAATAACTGAGGATGGAGAATATGCCCCTACCCCTGTGTTTGTATATATAATTAGCAAAGGGTGTGCGGGATGAAGCCAATCTCATGGGTGGTCCAGGTGGTCTTGCCCCCGGCAAAACCAATGTCTTATTTATTTGTTTGTGAATGCACCAAGACTGCTTCTTGGCACATACATATTGTTTTGTCAACACAGATGCTTTAATATAAAGACATTGATATTTAGGGTGCCAGCAATTGATGTATATGAATACACCAAGATATATATATATATATATATATATATATATATATATATATATATATATATATATCCAAACATGACAAAACTAGACCACGGCCAGGGCAGGTTTGTTCCACTACCACTTCTCAACACAAAAGTTTGTTTGTTGCAACACCTACAGGTGTTTGCTTATGATTGTACTCCACATGCAAAAAAGCTCAGCAAGACACTCGGTTAAGCAGCCATAAGATAAATGTTTCAAATGTATTGTCTTCCCAAGCACAACGTATATATTCAGCTCTATTTGAATATCGGCAAGTGTAGTTCACCTTCGTTACCATAGACGGCAGCTGCATTCATTAAAACCATGAAGTATTTATTCACATCGAACAATAACTTAAAAATAAAAATAAAAACAAAAATAAAAAACAAACAGGACAAAGGATAAGTGCTTTTGGGTCTCCTCAATGACCCTTCTTCAGATCCATGTGTACTGTGCAGTTAGTGCCTGTTTAAAAATTGCTCTCTACCAATAGAGTTCTAGATGACGGGTGATGTCACATCACACACATCTTCTCAAACCACGCCTCTTGAGCGCTGGTTTCATGGGAAATGTAGTGTTCAGTCCCGGTCTTCTATGATTTTTTGTGTGTCTGAACACTTGGAGGCGAGAGGATACAGAGAGGAAGAGATAGTGAGAGTGAGACACAATGTGCTGTTAGAAAGAGAAACAAGAGGTAAGCCATACCTGAAAGGAAAACAAGAAAGTGCACCTTCAAAAAACAATAGGAATGAGCAAAGAGAAGTTAAAATGATTCTCACACATACAACAGATACTGAGGGGATATGTAATATTATTTGAAGGAACTGGGAGATACTATTGTCAAGTGAAGAATGTAAAGAAGTGATTGGACAGGTACCCAAGTTTGGTTATAGGAATGCAAGTAATCTGAAAAAGAGGTTATGCAAAGACTACTACTTAGTACCACGTGTCAATTCTGATAGAAGAGAGACATTTCCATGTAGAAGGTGTACTATGTGCAGGTATATATGCCCAGAGAACAGTTTTGAGCATCCCATTACCAACAAGAAATACACCTGTAGTTTCTATGCTGATTGTAACACAAAAAATATAATATATTTGGCCACATGTTCATTATGTGACCATTTCTATGTTGGAAAGACAGTAAGACAATTTAAGGAGAGACTATCCAAGCATATAAGTGACATCAGACTCAAAGATTATAAGAATCCTCTTGCCAAACATGTCAGGGACAATGAAGGACATAATCTCAAGTTCAGAGTGCTTAGAATTGTTCTAACCTTGGAAAGGGGAGGTGACAACAACAACAGACTGGAGCAGGAAGAAATGTATTGGATTGGAAAACTACAAGCTCATAGAAGACCGGGACTGAACACTACATTTCCCATGAAACCAGCACTCAAGAGGTGTGGTTTGAGAAGATGTGTGTGATGTGACATCACCTGTCATCTAGCACTCTATTGGTAGAGAGCAATTTTTAAACAGGCACTAACTGCACAGTACACATGGATCTGATGAAGGGTCATTGAGGAGACCCGAAAGCGCTTATCCTTTGTCCTGTCTGTTTTTTATTTTTGTTTTTATTTTTAAGTTATTGTTCGATGTGAATAAATACTTGATGGTTTTAATGAATGCAGCTGTCGTCTATAGTAACGAAGGTGAACTACACTTGCCGATATTCATATAGAGCTGATTATATACGTTGTGCTTGAGAAGACAATACATTTGAAATATTTATCTTATGGCTGCTTAACTAATGTCTTGCTGAGCTTTTTTGCATGTGGAGTACAATCGTAAGCAAACACCTGTAGGTGTTGCAACAAACACACTTTTGTGTTGAGAAGTGGTAGTGGAACAAATCTGCCCTGGCCATATATATATATATATATATATATATATATATATATATATATATATATATATATATAGATATATATATATATATACATTCACACACCCATACACATATATGTATATCTGAGTGTCACAGGAGTCATTGCTTTACACATTTTATCATATGCTGAAAGGCGAATGTTTTTCATAAGTACAGTTTGTTGAATCATGTAATGGTCAAAGTTTATTATATCGAGCATTACATAATTCTTTGTCTTTTCCCTTTGCTCTGTGCTTCTTTGACTCTGGAGCTAGTCTATTTAATTTCTGGGGTGGCCACTGCCTAAAGGTTTTGCTTTTCTTTTTGTAATTGCAAATTTAAATTGTTGGTTTACATTTACAAATACTTTTTGATGACTTTAGTGGTGATTAATGGTAATTGACAATGGGCTTGTTCAATGTTTTGTGTTTCAATTAATCTTACTGGTAATTTAGTGTAAAATCATATAGATATATACATTGCTTTATACATGGAAGCACTTAAATGCTAAATGTAGCCTCTCTAGGTATATCAGAATTCGGGTCTATGGTATAACAGTGAACGATCAAAAGATTGAATGCTGTTATATCGAGCCCAAAATAGCGAAAACGTAAATGAGCAAACTACCAGAATAGCGATTTTTCCCCAGGGAAAAAAAATTGCTGTTCCAAAAAAAAAAGAAAAAAAAAAAACACTAAACCCCCCTACTTAAATATACCAACTTCGAGATCGCACTACAGTGCCGAAAACGGCAAAGTGAAGGAAGCAGCCGAGCGACTTCTTTCCCAGGGAAAGAATTCACTTATAAGCCACTTCATCATTTTGCATTTTTGACATTTACAGTTCGACCAAGATGCATTCAACAGAATGCTTCATTGGTATTCTGATAGGAACCCCAGAATTCACGCAGCTTATATCCAATATATCATCAGTACTATGTTCTCTGAAGTTCAGCTGTCAAACAAATGACATCAAAAAGATATAGCAGTCTGTGCTAGCTCTTTAAAGGAGAACCACATCCATACACTGAAAGTTTATTTCATTATGTCTTGATGTTTCCTACTTTTTAAGCAGACTTTTGAATTCTCTATATATTTTTTTATTTTTAAATGTAATTCCAGAGTCTGCCTACATGGGGTCCAGCATCTTGATTTTTTAGTCTACCTCTAGGCATCCCACAATGCAGTGTTTAGCTTTAAAATATTAAATCATAGCCCCTAAACTCCTGTCAATGCATTGGCTTTACATGTGCTTTCACATATACCCTGCTTTCTTTTAGTCAGTCAGGTTTAATGATCATTTTTTGCTTTTCAATCACTACTTAAAAGGCAAACAGGGATAATTACACAGAACAAACAAGTATCCCTTCCACTATACATTATTTTCTCAGTTTCCACAATTTTCACAGAGACTTTTTTCTTTTCTTTTCTTACCATGTCACTAATAAGATAAAGTTAATTCTAGGCTTATTACACTTTCAGTGATTGATTCTTTAAAACTAATGACAGCCAAGGCAAACTTTTTACACACCATGACTTGTTCAGGAAGATTGTATGTTGTCATCTTTTTTCTAGTAAAATACATGCAAGTCTGCACTTTCTTCTCCTTCTAATGTACCACATAATCTCACTTATCTTATTCTGTTTCCATCTTCTGAGGGAATCTTTTGCTGCCTTATACAGATCTGCTTGTACAACTCAACCAGAGCTGTAGTAAGGTAATGTGGTACCCAATGCACCATTTTCCAATTTGCTGTGCATTTTTGAAAGTAGTTTAACTACATTTAAAAAATGACGTTTGACAGATTACAAGCTCTTGTTTTTAATGTTTGGCATGCTGTAAAAGTTGGCACTAGTGCAAGTGTCCAATATATCGGATCATTACTACGACACTGATGTCAGCATTTTTCATCTTAAATTCTCAAGATATTTTCATCATGATGTTACTGTGTTCATGTAACAAACCAAACTCAGCTATTTCAGAAAATTCTTGTCTTTTTAATTACGAAACACGTGCAAACCGTGTAAAAATTCCTTCGAAGTAGAATCAAATTTCCTTTCAATCAAGTCTTTTTGCCATCATCATTTCCAGCTTGGGTCACATTCTTTTGTCAGATCTCACTCCCCATTTAACCTTATTGAATTAACTCATGTGCTGCATTTGTCTTCAATAAACAGCTTTAATTGTAATAACACTAAACTTGGGCCTACTAACCTTTGGAGACACACAACCATGTAAAGCAATGTATTTCTGATTTATTAATTACAAAGTTTTGCATTTTAGTTTACTGTCTCTTAATGTTCCATAACAAACCAATTTTAAAAGTTTGCTCACAAATTCCAGCATCATTATTATGAACAATTTGACATTCTATGCGCTAAGAAGACTTGAACCTTCAACTCCTAGATATTATCATTTCTACAATCTTATCTTTCACTTTGTGTCAGTATTCGTAATTAGTATCATTCTTTTTTGCTGATATTGTTTATTTAACTTCAGAAGTTAAACAACAATAAAACATATAACAGAGCCTAGTAGAAACATTTTATAGTAGATGTACAGACTGAGTTCTAGAAAATATAAAGTCAAAACTGAACCTTAAAAAAAGAAAATGGAATTACACTTGTTACAGAAGAAGCCCAATACATTCCATATTATATAAAAATAATTCAGACTGCAATCAGAACATTACTTTTATATGCAAACAAAAATAAACTTCAAGGCCAGACATGTCTGTCAGATCATTTTACAGTTTCACATAGAAAACTCTTTTATATAAAGTATAACATCTGCTTTCCACAGTGATCTGACAGTATGACTGGGAAGCTACAAATTGCCTAAATAATGGAAGGGCAACAGCACTGAAGTCTTCATTCTCAGAAATGTCTAAGCTAGAACACCAGAGTCAGCTGTGAATGAACTAGTCCCCAAAACTGCAAAACTCTATGCAGTAAAGAAGCACACATAGTATTAGTTCTAGAAAGCTTCAAAATGGAGTAGCTGGAGAGCACTGACATGTTCTTTTAACCCAAGTTTGATGGAGGAAAAAAAGACTACAAAAAAAAAGCAGCCCCAAGTCTACTTCATTGTTATCACAAAAGTAGCAGGAGCATACAATGTGAGATCTTCCCTGGTGAGATCTGACCACAAATCAGTCTCATTCAAAGTTACTATCAACACCTGATCCCCTCCACCCCATAGCACAAACTAAACTAAAAACTTCTCCAAAATAGATTATAACCTCTTACACGATAGTATAAATAGCTTCATTGCACCTCCTTCCTCAGAAAGAACTGGTAACTATGCCGACTTCCACACAAATGCTTTATACAAACACCTGAATAACTGCAATGATGCAGCCATACCTGATAAGACCAAAACAAAACTCCTCGAGGAAGAGCAAATCTGTCTGGTGGAAAACTGCCATTAACAGACTTTACTATAACAGGAAGATATCGCTGCCTAAGAGTAGGACGGAGAGAGCCCAAACTGGAAACTCTCCCTTCTCAGCTTAAACAAAAAAATAAGACTTCTTGTGAAGTCCTCCAAAGCTAACTATGAATCCAAGTTAGCTTCCTCAGCTAAGGACAACCATAAGTTACATCTGTAATCTAAAAGGAAAGGCTAAGATTTGTGCCGAACTGGTAGTTAATGACACCGCATATACCAAGCCTGTGGACATTGCTAACCTGTTAGCTGACAGGTTCTGTGAAAACTCCCCCCTTCCCCACCACACTTACCCCAAGATATCCCTACCACTTCTCCTCTACCCTGTATCACTAAAGAGCAGGTCATGAACACCTTCTCTAAGGTCAAAAAACAGCATCCATGGGACATGATAACATCCCAGGCTGCATCCTACATGGGCTCAAACAAGAATTAACAGCACCACTGGGTACTCTTTTCAATCATAGTCTAAGTACTGGCTCTGTCTCAGCAGAATGAAAAAGGCCACCATTATCCCCTTGCACAAAGGTGGTGCTTCCACTGATCCGGGAACTATAGAACTATTAGCCTGACTAGCGTTATCTCAGGGCTATGGAAAGAATCATCATGGACCTTATCGACAAAGACATTGGTAACCTTCAAACCCTTGACCCTACTCAATCTGGATTTCTCAAAGGGAGGTCATGTCTGTTAAACCTGGTGGACTACTTTGAGACAATCACCAAGGCCCTTGATGAGGGGAAATCTGTGGACACAGCCTACCTAGACGTAGCCAAGGCTTTTGACAGTATCCCCCACAAAGACATAATTGACAAACATATCCAGCTAGGGATCAAGTTGTATATCATTAGATGAGTCACTAATTGGTTCACTGATAGAACCCATATAGACAAAATAGGGGAATCCACCTCGAACAGCAGACCTGTAGCCAGTGGTGTTCCACAAGGAACAGTCCTGGGGCCTCTACTGTTTAGAATCTATTTCTATGAAGTGTAAGCTAAAACTAAAGTTATGTGGCTGACAAAGTTTGCTGATGACTGCAAACTGAGAATGGTCACAGAATCGCCAAATGATGACAATATCCTGTAAGACGGTCTTAAACAAACAAATAACTGGTGCCAAAGTCATGACCTTAAACTCAATGCAAAAAAAGTATTATCTTCCCTTTTGGTAAGAGTGAAGTTCCTGCTAACTATCACATCAATAACAACACCTTAAGTACGCACTCAGTGGAGACAGACCACAGGTTGACAGTAACCTTACCTTTGATTGCCATGTCTCCACAGTGGTAAAAATGGCATTCCATATTGCTCATCTCATAAGTAAGGGCTTTGCCTCCAGAAAAAAAGAAGTTATAAACTACCTGAACTCTTCCCTCATCAGGCCAATAATTGAGTACAATGTCCCATTAGTATGTACCTTTCCAAGCACCTGGAGCAATTGGAGAGACCACAAAGGTTCCTCGCAAGGAAAATTCAAGGTCGTCAGCATCTGTCCTATGAGGACCATCTGAAATTACTACCACTTTATTCTGTTTCATATAGACTGCTCAAAGGTGATCTCTGCCTTGTATATAAGGCAATTTTTGACCCTGCTTTATTGAAAATGCTAAATATCCGTAAGTCAAATAGTACACAGGTTACTCGCTCTAATGGTCTTAACCTGGCATGTGATATTAATAGAACCTACTGGAGGGTCAGATTTTTCTCCCAGAGGTTACCACACCTTTCGAACAGACTATAAGTAGAGCACCTCACTGGCCCTCTTCAAACGTAATCTGTGCAATTAGAAGGGTAATGTAAGTTCACTCCAGGGGTTCCACCTATGTCCCTCTTGGACAGGGGTGATAGGTGCTGATCATAGAAACAAAGGTAAAACTTGGCTAGACTTGTAAGTACCCTAACGTCATTAGCCTAGTAGCCTCCTATAATCAAGCAGAGATTTTAATCCAGATTGAATTTTAAATTAAAAAGACAATGTCACAAGAATAAAACTACTTGAATATTAATGTTTGCTCTATTTTACTCTGAAAAGTACATCAAGTGACCACAAAACAAGCTGAAATAATATAGAATCTATAAATTGCTATAACCTTGCAGTGTTATACTGCTAAAGCATATCCAACATGCTGCCACAGAAACAGTAGGAACATTACCAAAAACAGCAGATGCAATCACAGCATGATAATACACCATCACTTCCAAACTAAATGATACAACTACAACTGCTACTAATGATGATAATAATAATAATAATAATAATAATAATAATAATAATAATAAAACAGAGAATAGGCAGGAGGGGGCAGGAATTTACTGTAGCAAACTTGTAAAGGATCCAAGGTACCGGGCACACATAATTAAAGAGAGAAGAGGCCAAGAATACATTTGGACTGCAGGCTAGACACTACCTTCCCTATCAAGGACTGATATCAGAGTACAGGCAAAGAGAAACAGGTAGGGGTTCCTAAGTGAAAGACCAGCACTGGTAAAGTTTTTAATTGAATCTAGAGCAGAAGCTGCTTTTAAAAAAGGGATAATTAGTAGGGCATATAAATGGTTGCGTGATAACTATAGTAATCAATCTGAGGAGTTTAAAAGGGATTGGTTAAGCAATCCACACAGAAACTAGGGGAGAATGTATGCATGGCTCCCAAATATGCAACACAGTCTAGAAGATTTAGGATTTTTGCTCAGAACTGTTTGCAAAGGTATTTTGGTATCCCAAACACACTCCAAAGAATGTTTTCTTAAGTAGATTGTAAATGTTGGAGGTGTGATGAGGAAGAATCAGGTAACTGGAAACATATTTTTCAGGGAGTACAATGTGTTTGCAAGCTTTAAAAGTTTCCTGCAGATTACTTTATCAGAAATAATGTGTGAAAAAATGGTTGTAACTAAGGAAATGATTTTTTAAGCTGGGATACAGAATCTGGATCTGAATTGCCTAGACATAGTAAGGCGTTGCTAAGTTTAATTCTGGTGGCTGTCAAAAAAGTAATAACTAGACAATGGAAATCAAAGTCTAAACCAACCATATTTGTAATAGTGAATATAGTAACAGAGATAAAAGAACTGGAAGTCGGACCTTTAGGAAAGAGTAGAAGCAAATTACAAAGAAAAAAATAAGAACTCTTGGAACAATACATGCAAGATAATGTTTTGCAGGAGGAAAGAAGTTTAAGGGAAGGCAGGAATTGAGTGAGTTATGTAATGTTGGATTGACAATGACTGAACAGAAGATTATATGTGACGTACAATGTTTGCAACTGAGAATACATCAGTATGGTTTATTAAAATGTATATAACTGTATGACTGCATAAGTGATAACTAAATAAAAATAATAAAAGTAATAATAATAAGAACAGTAGTAATAAAAGAAATTCAAAAAACAGATCTAATAAAATTGACTGTTCTGAACACTGCATAATACTAATTGTACCTATATAGTCATAAAGATGCATAACACAGGCATCATGAATGGGATAAATATAAATAGGAACCGCAACAATAACCTTCTCTCTTCTGCACTATTTATCGATCTTTCTAAAGCTTTCGACATGGTTAACCACTCTATATTAATCAATATACTCACATCCCTTTCCTTTGACAACCTTGCCATTAAATGGTTTACATCTTATCTTAGCAATAGACAACAAGCAGTTCTTTGGGGAAACCAAACTTCCTCTCTTTTACCTGTAACTATTGGTGTCCCTCAGGGCTCTATTCTCGGACCTCTTCTTTTCACACTTTTCATTAATGACCTACATTTAGCAATTCCTCAAGCAACCGTCATACAATATGCTGATGACTCCACCCTAATTTGCTCAGCGTCTTCTTCTACAACACTTCATTCACTTACTCAAAGCATCTTCAACACAGTTGAAACATGGTTTTCTAAACGCTACCTTCTTCTTAACGCCAAAAAAACTAAACTTCTCCTTTTCACCCCTACCTCACGATCCCCACCCCTTGATTTCACCATCTCATCAAATAATGCTACTGTCATTTCCCCTGAACCAACAACAAAACTTTTAGGAATAACAATCGATAATAATCTCTCTTTTGATCAACACATTAACATCACTCTCAAATTAGTAAATAGAAAAATTGGATCCTTATATAGAATTAAACCCTACCTTACTGCTTCAGCCAGAGCTACAATTGCCCACTCCCATCTTATATCTACACTCCTTTATGCTTCTCCTATCTTTACCAACCTTAAGAAAGCCAACCTTAACAAACTTACCACATCCTATTACAACATTGCCAGATTTGCTACTGGTAACCCTTATAGAACACATCACTGTGTGAACCTGAAACAACTAGGATGGATGGAATTTCAACACCTTTTGCTCATTCCCCAACTCAATATTGCCCACAAATTACTATACCAGCCCAATAACACTCCTATTCTTTCTCAACTTTTAATCCCTTATAATAATCTCAACTCTCTTAGATCTTCTAAGAAACTTATGGCCTGCCCTACAAAGTCCAATAACTCAGCCGGTGACTCCTTTTCTCTAATACAATTGGAAGGAGCTGGAACTCACTACCCAGTGAAATCACTCTACTCGCATCTCTACCTCTCTTCAAACAAGAAATTAAGAATTACTTCAAAAGCCATTGGCTCTGTTCCTGTATAAAGCCTGACTAATCTTCCACCTATATCTGCCTATCCTCCTCCTCATTTTTCCGCCACTATCTCTTCTTTTCTTTTGTGTACAAGACCAACTCTCATTTTCTTTTCTTTTGATAACTCTTTCTTCCTTACTCTTATTTTTCTCTTCCTCTCTTTGTCTCACATCTAGCAAGTCTTTTCTGCTTCTTTTGTTTTACTGTCATCTCTTAGATGGCTTCCTTTTTTACCCTCATAGAATTTTTGCCCTCTTTCTCTGATATTTTACCCTTTTGCTTACCTCTAACTCTCTCTGTACAACAACTTGTCACCCTATATCTTTCTTACTGCCATCTCATCCTTTAACCTGAATCTTAGTTACTCATACAAGTTATACTTTTAATATATCTTCTTTAATTAAGTTTATATTTTGACATTATATTGCCATTTGTTATTATTGTAATTGCTTTTTCAATTATAAGGTTTGTTTTTTCTTTTTATGTGTATTTCTGTGTGGAGCTTTTCTCCCCGGGCCTCTACTGAAAATGGAAATATATCCAGCTAGACTAGCCCGGTCAACAAATGTAAAATAAAATAAAAAATAAATAAAAAATAAAATGGTGTCTTAAGAATCTCTTTGAGCTTTCTTGGATGATCTTATTTCCCCTTCGGCAGTATCTTTCCCACACTTTCTGATTAATGATGACTGTTTTCAAAAACATGTATGATCCTTTAGATGGCAACTGCCTTCCAAAATGTGGTTATACCTTTAAAAGATGACTGTTTTGACAAATATTAATGTCAGGCTTCTAGTTTTTCTCTTTCCAACGCATGAAAATTACTGAGACTACATCTTTTGCACATCTTCACAGCCATATCAATTATAGATTTCTCCTGATGATCAGTATGGATCTCAGTCTTTTTACAATAACAGGACTTCACTGCTTACCCATACTAACACTATATACCATAATAGTCACACATTCATGCCTTCTCTGAAACCTTTTTTATTTCATTTCAGGAATGAAGGAGACAAGAACCTACAATAACCAGTAACACAGGTAAGGGAAATAACAGTCCTAGATGGGATACCAACCCAAATCAGGATTACACTTAGGTTCATAGGTAGGTACTAAGCTATCGGCCCAAGGGCCGAAGTAAGCCTAGCCAACAAAGGTCCCTGGCTTATGCCAACCCAAGAAAGTTAATTTCCTGTGCCCCTGTTGAGCAGAGCCACAGAAGTGATCCCCGGGGTGTATTTCCTATTTCCCATCCACTCATCAAGATTTTTCTTGAAGAGTGTTAATGAGGAACTTTGCTTGACATAGATGGGTAGCTTGTTCCAGAGTATGGGAAGTCTCTGGGACAGGAATCTATCACTCCAGCAAGTCCTGTTTATTGTGATGACAAGGATTAGTTCCTTAGATCATGTAACTCAGAGGGATTGGGATTCCTTTAGGTGTAGCATGTCCAACAGCTCTGGGTTTGACATAGCTTTATATGTTAGGTAGAGATCACCGCGGAGTAGGCGATATGCTACAGAGTAAAGCTGGAGTTTTTTGAGACAGTCAGTGTAGGGCATCTGTTTGAGGCCAGTAATTCTCTTTGTGAGGTATTTCTGTGGCCTTTCCAGCTGCTGCAGATGTCTTGTGAGGTACATTCCAAAAGGGGCATTGTACTCTATAATGGGTCTAATGAGCGTTGAGTAAAGGGGAGAAATTACCTCTTTTTTTCCTGGATGAGAACCCTTTTGTGATGAGGTGTGCCGTGTAGAAGGATTTCCTGACTAGTGTGGCAATGTGATTATCAAAGGAGAGACTACTGTCCACCTGGGTCCCAAGGTCTCTTATCACACATACAGTGTTAAGAAGACTGCTGCCTATGTGGTAGTTCATGGGTACAGAGTTTTTACCAAAGGGGATAACAATGCACATTTTGGCATTGAGCTTGAGGCCATGGCTCTGACACCAGGCATCTGTCTCAGTGAGACCCTTCTGTAGGATGTCCACATCATTTGGGGAATCGACAATATCTCTTAGTTTGCAGTCATCTGTGAACTTCATTAGCCATAGGCCTTCTGTGTTAGCCTGTACTTCAGAGAAGTAGATACCAAACAGGAGAGGTCCCAGGACTGAACCCTGTAGTACTCCACTTGTCACTGATTTGAAGTCAGATTTGGAGTCTGTAACTTTTACAGTGTGGATTCGGACAGTGAGCCAGTTGGCAACCCATCTTGTGACATAGGGATTTATACCTAGTTTAGTGAGTTTAGCTATAATTCCAGAATGGGGGATGGTGTCGAAAGCCTTGGCGAGGTCAAGATAGGCTGTGTGAACCACCTTACCCTCGTCTACGGCTTTGGTGACTGCCTCAAAAAAGTCGACCAGGTTCAGGAGTCACTTATCTCTTATATATTTGCTTATTCTTACACAGGTAATTTAAAAGGATCGTTAATTCACATATTAAATTTGTCATTAGATAAGTTAACCATGGCCATATTTGCAGATAATAAAATAATGTTTTTCTTTTCTTGTGTTTTTTTTAGTGTCATACTCTCTTATCTCGAATAACATATGAGAACATAACCAAGATTATAAAAGCATTTTGTTGTTCTCTTTACTGTCTTTAAATTTTTTTTTTTTTGTAGGGTATGATATCCAATCTATATCACCTCTGGGGTTAATATCCATTTGGTGCATTTGCATTTTCAACCTACATAGTAACAACTGTACTAAATAATGTGGCTGTGGGCAAAATATATCACACTGGTGGCATATTCCTGCTTAGGTATGACATTGCTGCAATATTCATGACAGATCATTATTATTGTTAAAGAGTAACCTGTTGATTCATGTAGAATATAATTCAAATTCACTTTTGAAAGATAATAGCTATGCAATTTAACACTACTTGCAGACTAAAAATACTATATGTGCCTGTCTTATTACTCAAGTAACCACTGAACAAAATAAAAAAAAATGTATCCTTTAAATATATAGGTACATAGCTGAATTCTTTCCTAAGGACTTAGAGTTATTGAGAATTTTGAGTACTCTTAAATGGCATAACTCTCATTACAGTGTTAAGGAAGATATCCCTAAACATAAACATTGCTATCCAGATTTCGTGCAAGTGAATAATGCAGATTCAACAGGAATCATATTAGGACTTGTAAGGATGACTACAATGTCAGTGAAATATATTTATTTTCCATTAGCTGTATCATACAGGTATATTTAATTCAATTTTTTTAAGAAAGCAAGTGATAATTCATTAGGGAGTACTAGAAAAGGAAATGATACGTATCAAGTAGTGATTTTTTCAATTAACATTTGGTGAAATCACAGCTAAAATACTAAGACAGGCACATACATACTAATGTAAAAGAAAAATCATGGTGACATTTTTTATACAGTGAACATGCTTCCTAATTTATCATTCACTCTGATATTATATAAATTGTTTAATTCCTTTGTTCTCTTAAACCTCACTCCTCCTGAACATTATTCTGCATTGCTTGTTCCATGGATTTGTTGCTTCTATGTAATTTGCTCTTTCTTTTTTCTAAGGATTCTACCACCAGTTTTTTAATCTCTTTCTCAGTATTCAGCAGCTCGATATAAATCCCATTTTCTATTAATTGCTTTTTTGACAGATATCTTTAAATGTAATTAGGCCCATGTCTATCCAATTTAAAGCCTATGTCCCAACAAAAATTAATAATTTACTTATTTACAATGGTTTATTACTGTGGTGGTGGCGCTGCGGTAGCACTGTCATCTCACAGTAAGACGTTGTCCTGTTCGATTCTCAGCTAGAGCGTCTTCTGTGTGGAGACATGCGTGAATGGGAGTACCTTCATTGAAGGTTGTGCGTCAGAGCTGACAACTCGGCACATAAAAATCTACTGCCAATCATTAGCGGACCGGTGTTCCGCTATGGCGACCCCTAACCGGGAAAAGCCGAAAGATACAACAACAACATTTACAATGGTTTGCTCCTACAATATTTCTGATAAAACAGAGTGTATGGAATTTTTTAAATTTTGGCAACTCATTATTTCTTAAAACACATATTCCCAATTACCTCTCTCTCTTTCCTGTCACACCTACATCATTTGCTATCTGCCTGAGGAGAAATTCCCTGAAACCTGCTTGGTGTATAAAATATCTATGCAAATGCTTCAAAACAAAAATCCTAAACCTTCTGGATTTGGTTGCATACAAATCCCTTCCATTGTTACTTGGTAAATTGCCCTTCAATTCTCTCTTCCTAATCTTTTTGAAATCTTCCCTGATCGATTCTTATAGTTATATAATAGTTATATAAAAAAAGATCTGGTTTTAATATTTGAACCATTAGGAATATGAATACAGGTAACCTACTGGATGTGGTCTCTACAGATTTTTACATAACCATTGACACAGATCTGCATAAATGACTTATTATAGAGTTTAGAGAGGTACACGGAGTGAAAATTGGAAAATATCTTACAATTCTACTATAAAGCTCTTCTTCTTAAGAAATATCAGGACATGGTAGAGAAAACTAGTTTTATAACCATGACACTGCATCAAAAAGATGATTCTCAAAGAAGGACTGGTTAAAAGGCAGAGCCAGTATCTAGAATAAGAAATGTGTTATTTCTAGGTGAAAGGATGGAGGACAACAGAACTGCTGCCTTAAGTTCGCTACAGTACTCAATTATACAATATTACGTCACTTTTTCTTAATGGCAGAAGGAGATAATAAGCCTATTTAGTCGTCTCTTTTAAGTATATTTAATTTTCTACCCTCCCCCATCATTACCTTACATCTATTCCTTTTTTCATCTATTTTGTGCCCTCTGGATGGAGTCTGCAGATTCAGTCTCGACCCCTCATTTTGGTATTCTGTCCCGTATCTCTACAGCCATCCCGAGGGAATACGAGAAAAAAACAAACATTACAAACTCAAATTAACAGCAGTGTTAATTTGAGATCTAGGGAACAGTTAGCTCCTAATATCTGATACATATGTCCCCTACTTCCACCTCTTCCCTTTATCCTCAGAACTGTTACTACCTATGTCCCTAACATGATCTTGTACACCATTACCTTGCAAGTCCCTTTCACTTCTGGTCTCAAGTGTGAAGACGTCTAGCTTCTCTATCATTGGTCAGATTCAGTCCCCTCCTTCCCATAGATATGTCTGACAGTTTTTCTCTGAATTCCTTCTCGCTGCCAAATGTCCTTTTCATCATATAGCCTCCATGATTCCTTATAGTAATTAAGGTCTGAAAAATGCTGGGTAAAATGGAAAAATTACCTCTTGCTTCTGGACTCTATTATCCTAAGGACATACCCCAATATTCTGTTTGCAGCTGATAATGTCTTCTCACGTCTGGATGCCCAGTCCTGATGTAATCAGTTTTCCTGCTCAGTTGCTTTCATTTCTATTTATTCTAATTATTTCACAGCATGGGTGTTGTGCCACAATTGCAGCACTTTGCATTTTTCCACTGAACCTCTGCTTTAAGTCCATATGTTCATTTTCCTACAAATCCTTTGCTAGGCTTTTTATTCCCATCTTCCACTGCTGTGCCCATCTTTATGTCATTTTCTCATGCAATATTTATTAAAATTCCTATCATCAATGATTTGTTTCCAGAAAACTGTGCAAACAAAATAAGGAAGTCCTACAGGAATACTGACCTTTCTGTGAATGATCATATTGTAACTGGAAGGGCTTTAGATATCAACAAGCTGCAACATTTATATATATATATATATATATATATATATATATATATATATATATATATATATGTGTGTGTGTGTGTGTGTGTGTGTGTGTGTGTATGTGTGTGTCTGTAGATTTACTATTAAAATTGTGAATGGAGATGATCCGTAGATGGAAAACTGTAATCATGGATGTTCACATTTGCATCTTGCTGAACACACTGTGTTGAAAGTTCATATCAGTGAATGCACTGATATAAATGCATATGAACTTAAAGTACTGTACAGTGATTGCGGTACAGTATGGTTTGGGAAATTCATCCCTTTCCTCACTGTAGTGCAATCTCGTAGTTGGAATATAAAGTTAGCAGTGGGTGTGGGAGGAGTAGACGACCCCCACAGGCAGGGTGCAGGTGGGCTTACCCCCTGCAAAAACATGATGTGAGCTGTTGGAGTTCAGTTTACCTGCACTCCTACAGAGACATTGATGATGTGTTTGACTTTAATGTCGAATCTGCTGAATTCGTTTAGCTGATTCGACATTGTGATTTGTTAAATTTTTTTTTGTACTTCTTATTCGGTGTTCTGAGATGTAATTATTTTGTCCTGTGAAATTGTGACAGTAAACCTAATCATATATATAGGTTCCCTATTACATGATCAAAGCTTTACTTAATCGAATAAGCAAAGCTTCAAATTGTAATATCAAAACCGTAAATTGTCAAACGGCCAATTTATCTCAGGGGAAACACTTCCATTGGCCGATCTGTGGAGTATGCCCGTTTCTCCAATTTCGAGCAATCTCGGAGTTGGTATATTTAGGTAGGGGGGGCTGTGAAGCCCCTCACTTGATTTCGGATGTAAAGTTTTTTTTTTTTTGATTCGGCCAAGGGAAGTGTCTTCCTTGGTTGAATCAGCTGTTCAACAATTTTAGCTGTCGATATTACAAAATCGAGCTTTAGTTATTCAATTAACTAAAGCTTCAATGATGTAATATGGACACACATATATATGTGTGTGTGTGTTTTTATATATATATATATATATATGAACTGAAAAACTGAAGAGAAGTACAACTCACAAAACAACAAGGCAAAAATGAACTTCTGTGGATCCTGAAGAACAAATGAGGCAGAACAGTTGTGCGTATAGCACTTTTGTTCTTATTTATTAGAACTTCATCAGAATGAAAAGTGGCATGGTTAGTTAAAGAATATAAGCAGCGTGGATGTACCAATCTTTGGATAGTGAAGGTTGGAATACAATCGTGATTTGATACAAAAAATGTGCCCTTTTTAATCATTTTTTAAAACATTGTGTGTGTGTGTGTGTGTGTGTATATATATATATATATATATATATATATATATATATATATATACACACACACACACACACACACACACACAGCATTTTTGCTTGTTTCCCGCCTTTCCTGTAACTAGTCTAGTCTAGATGCAGATTTGCAGTATCCAGGACTGTTTGTAAGCTTTGGAGGAGTGCCAAAGACTGCTCTTCATTTTTTCCATTAGATCTGCTAGTTCTCTCTTCTCCTACACATTTACTAGCTTATTAGTTTACTACTTTACCAGACTTCTTGTAGCAATTATTGTAGAACACAGAAGTGCTGCCAGCACTAAATGTTCTGCAAAACAGCCCAAGTACTAATTATTAATGCCCACCCCTCCAGGCATGTCTAAATGTCAGTTCCCTGTGCTTTCTCCTATTAATCTCGTGAACTTGGGCATCCTGAGGCAATGTAGCAACTGCCTCATGTACACTGACAACCCTCTCCTCTTACCTCCCAACACTAAGACTTGCTAGAGATGCACTTGTATATCCAAATTGGAAGCCATGCACTCTCCAGTCAAGGCCAGAATAGATGGTCAAGAGAAGAAGGTCAACACTTGCACCGCACCACATGGAACACATAGCCCTAAACACAGCAGCACTGCCTTCACATAAAAACACAAACCACGCATCCACATTTGCGGAGGCTCACAAACAGCAGAGACCTCCAAGGCAGAAATGCACTCTACCACCACAACACAGCACTAATCACGAGACACATAACTCTCCTAAACAGTGTGCCACTCAAACAAAGCCCCTAAGGCAAAACAGCATGCCCAACACACTAGTCATAGGTGACTCGATAGTGAGGCACACTGATGTCCCACTCACTAGGTTGAATAAGGAGAAAGTAACAGTCAGCTGCCTGTCAGGCTCCAAGATCCACCACATAACGCATGCACTCAGGTCCCTCAACAACAGGTACAAATATGACTCAGTCATTGTACATGTGGATGTGAATGACCTGAGATGTATCTCCCTGGACTACATGAAACAGACATGGAGGAGTTCTCAGATTATGTAGCCCAGGTGGGTATGACCCTAGCCCTGAGCAGCATCCTACCATCAAAACACACGAACACAGTTGAGTAAAAGCAAGTCACCTTTATCAAACACAAAGCTTTCGGGATAACTCCCTTCTTCAATGATTAACACAAGGTACAATTAAAATTCACTTTAAATACACCCACAACTCATCACATGACCTGCAGCCAAAGTCATGTGACTAATCACATCAATGTTTAATACATTTTATTGTATAGTTTTATAATTTTAAAATTATCAGCAATTTAATGCATCTAACCTACACACATCTACATTAATTTAAAATATACTTTGTCTCAACACCCTCCATCCACTTGTTTATCATCCAAACTTTTCTTTTAATATTTAAAAATATATAACTTAAATGTTATCTTTTTCCATTGAAGACTTTCTCAAAAAACTTTATTTTAAAAAAAGTCAATTTTTAAAAAGCTTTTTCAAAAAATAGTCACTTCAGATTATTATGCTGTAACCTTATCAATACAGGTTTTAGTGAAACTGCTGCATTTAAGCCAGGTTCGGTGTCTGCTGACAGGTGTACTATCCATTCATACTCCCTAACTTCTAGTTGATTACACATATCACCCCCTATTAATGTTTTAGTCCGCATGTCAATAACTCTAAACTTAAACGTATGTGCATCTCCTTGTTCCTTTATATGCTTATACAAAGCATTTGTTTCACATTGTCTTCTTATGTTGGATTTGTGTTCAACTATATGGTCCTTCAGTCTTCTTGTGGTCATACCAACGTAGAAAGATGGACATGCTACACAAGTTGCTATATAAATTACAAAACTAGATGCGCATGTGGCTACACCATTAAAGTTATAGCATTTACTCGTGACTGGGTGTTTAAAAATACTATTTGACATTAAATTATCACCCTGAGTTGGTGCTATGTCACTGCAACAGCTACAATTGTAGCAACATATGGTACCCCTAGTCCTCCCCTCAGGTTGATTATTCGAAGCATATAAAAAGTCCTTATAACATCATAAGGATTTCAATGACCTCTTATTCCTATATGTGAAAGAGGGTGTATCCCCCACCCCTTATTATGTTATAAGGACTTTTCATATGCTTCGAATAATCAACCTGAGGGGAGGACTAGGGGTACCATATGTTGCTACAATTGTGATAAATCTGTTAACATCAAGAGGATTGTTGAGGGGGGTAAGAAAAAGGACTTGTGGAAAAACAAACATGAGCACACTAACAAATGTGGTAGGTGTAGGTACTGTCAATACATTAATGAGAGAAAGACCATTAAATTGTGTAATAAAAATAGAACCATATGTTATGGTAAAAAAGGGAATTGCAATTCTATGCGTGTGGTTTATTTGGCTACTTGTTCTTCCTGTCAGGCGTATTATATAGGAAAGACAGAAAGAAAGCTAAAAACCCGTATATATGAACATCTTTACAAAATCAAAAAAACTGATATGAACAATGCATTAAGTAAGCACATTAGTGAAAAAGGCCCCCATCACTGTTTTACATTTACCATTATTGACCAAATAGGGATTAGCGAGTATGGGGGTAATTGGAAGGTAGGATTGTCCTGTTTAGAGACAAAATGGCAGATTTTGTGTGATGCCACTTCATGGCCAGGCCTAAACGAAAGTATTAGTATTAAACCTTTTTTACTTTTGGACCGTGGCTAACACCTTCTTTAAATATATGAAAGTTCTTTAAATATATGAAAGTTTTTTCACACAAAATTTTTTATGCTTGGCATGTTGTACAGTGCTTGGCTCACTACTATTTTTCCTGCATATTTGTGCACATACTTCATTTTTCATTTTCTCACCCTCTAACTACAATTTGCATTTTTTACACATTCTATTCTGTAGAATTATGATATACATACAAAAGAATTTTTACAATTTATGACTAGTGGTTTGTTGTTTACTACTAGTAAAAAGTTTTATTTATGTTTTAGTATAAACACATAAGCTATATCTATTTTATTAGCTTTATTAGCTTTATTAGCTTTTTTAGGGATAGGTATAATATATTATGTATGTATTATTAATTATATGGAATGTATGATGCTGGATTTTGGCGCCAAAATTGCTATAAATATGTAGATGTAATCTGAGTTTATTGGTTCTGAAGAAGTCTGCCTTGTGTAGATGAAAGCGCTAAACCCGTGTTTTGTGTAATTAAACCAGAGTTGTTTTCATTGACTGGTGCCTGACTGGAGTGTGAATTACTGGTACATCAGTGTGCTTACTGCAGAGTTCCTGGCGGTTGTCTGTTCGAGCTACAGGGGTCCGGTCGGCTTTTTGTGTTATTGGTTGTTCATCACACATCTTTCAGAAGTAAATTATAGTTTTGGAATGGCCCAATCAGACCCCAGACCTAAATCCAATAGAAAATATGTGGGCAGACCTGAAGAGGGCTGTGCACAAGAGATGCCCTCGCAGTCTGACTGATTTGGAGCACTTTTGCAGGGAACAGTTGGCAAATATTGCCAAGTCAAGATGTGCCATGCTGATAGACTCCTACTCAAGAAGACTGAATGTTGTAATTAAATCAAAAGGTGCTTCAACAAAGTATTAGATTAAGGATGTTGACACACAACAAACTATTAGTTAAGGGTGTGCACACTTATGCAACGTATTGTACTTTTTTATTTTTCCCCTAACAGATTTGTTTTTCAACTGAATTGTACAGGTTATAGGTCACATTAAAGGTGGGAAAAGTTTCAAAGTCATTTATTGTGGTCTCATTATTTTTTTTTTATATCACAAAAATCTGGCATTTTAACAACAATGTGTAAACTTATTACATCCAGTGTGTGTCTGTATGTGTGTGTGTGTGTGTGTGTGTGTGTGTGTGTGTGTGTATATATATATATATATATATATATATATATATATATATATATATATATATCTGTATATATATATATATATATATATATATATATATATATATGTATGTGTGTGTATATATATATATATATATATATATATATATATATCTATATATATATATATATATATATATATATATATATATATATATACATATATATATATATATCTATATATATATCTATATATATATATATATATATATATATATATATACACACACACACACACACACACACACACACACACACACACACACACACACACACACACATATACATATATCCAGCACCATGGTGTAGTGGGATAAAGCCCCAAACTACAGCCCAGTTGACCCAGGTTGGATTAGTGTCTCAGGTATCTGTCTCTCTGACAGGGAGGGTTGGGTATGTCTACACCAGGGGTGAGGGACTTCATTTAAGATACATTAGAAGGAAGGATTGGTCCATAGGGGGAAGTAGCCCTTGAAGATAACAAATGAATGCATGGGAGGGGAGAGATGAGAATAGGTCATTAAATAAAAAAAAAAACCTAGCAGATGCGGTTGACAACATAACCCCCAGTCCACAAGACAACCTTAACATCCTTGACAACACCAGCCCTGAGTCAGTAAAAGTCCAGTGGTGAAAGAAAGAACTGTAAGACACATTGATGGATGGGGGCATTGGAACAATCAGAAAGTATGAAGCAAGAAGAGGGGAAAAAAGAAATGTATAACACTTGGCCCTGTGTCGTAGATGGATAAAGCACTGACTATGGCCAAACCATGAACTGACTAGCAGCTTGGCAAATAGAAGGGGTGAACAAGGGGATGATGTGAGTGAGTGTTCCTTACCAGACTGTCCATCATGGGGAGATGGAGGTGACAAGCCTCCTCACAAATGACCCCACCTGAGAGGCTGAGGGATCACAGGTAGCAGCTATTTGGTGGGTGCTGTACAACACATGTAAGCCAAAGATTCCTAATATGTTTATCTGCTGGACTGTGTATACAGGTACCTTAAAACAGTAGCACTAGGCACTAACAGAAGTCAACAGCTGCTGTCAGAAGATACGTTAAACTGGGCAAAGGACTGGACTGGCCTACTGCCTTACCCATAACTCCTCTTTTTAATAATTATAAGGTGGATGATGCTCAAATGTCTGGCAGGGAACAAATACGTTATAAAGCTCTTGTTTTGTCTGAGGAATGACTGGGCTTAGCTCTTGCCTTGAACAAGAAGAACCACCACTGGTGGGGGTCCTCAAAGGAATGTTTCACACTTGTAATGGTGAGCATTATGGCACTGAAAAAAAAGACTGAAAATACTGGTGAAGAGTGACTACCAAACAATGCTCTTCTTTAAATTTACATTAAAAGTCCTAACCTTTCAAAAGGTTACCACTGTTGGTGATGGGTTGGATGAAAAAATGTCTAGCACAGCTTTAACTTCAGGCCTAGCAAGGCTGCATCACTGTAAAAAAGTTACATTTCACCGTTAAAATAAAAATGCAACTGATCATTTTTCTTTAAAAATCTGTAGAGAGTCTAGAGAGAACTATCACAGTATAACTAACTGAAATAAACATTGCAATGTTTCAGAGCATTTTGGACAAACAAATCTTTTTTGTGCTGAGACCAAAACAGATTTAATGGCACAATCTTACTGAAAGTTCTCTTAACTACAAGGGTTAATAATTTTGTACCAGTCATCACAACAGAAATTGAAAATAAGGTAAATATGTTCCTTGACAACCTAAAATGCTGGGTCACAGAGGAGCTATCAGGAGATGTGGTCTGAATAGACCAATGGAGTGGGAAAAGATGTGGAAATTAAATATCAATGATATAAATATAAGGTCCTTCACCTTGGAAAGAATAAGCATGAGATAGCTACAAGACGCAAGAAAGTAAAAAAGTAATCAAAATCCTAGAAAAGGAATTGAGAGCACATAGAACATCACAAAAGGAGCCACCAAGAGCAGACTAAAAAGGGTAAGTGCACAGACTAATGTGACAGGTTGCATATCTAAAAGGACAGACTAAAGGAAAGAAGTAAATGATCTACAATATCTTGATGAAATTACAGTTGGAGTACCCCTTAAATACAGAGGTAAAGAAGAAAAATGGAGTCAAATCGGTCAAATTGGTATTACAAAGAGTAGTCAGAATAGCCAGGGGTATGGATAAAATGGAGCAGAGGAAAATATTAGGAATTCTGAATTTGTATGTAGTACAGCCTAAAGGAAACCTGCACCATGATGTGGGTCCGTACAATGTTAAGGGGTGGCAATAGGGGAAGGTTCCAAAAGGAACAAATGTCAGGCTTGTGGATCTATTTTCAGGTCTGAAAGGAATAAAGTTTGCTTGACAGAATGTTTGAAAGATGAAAAGCATGCTACCTGTGACTATCAGCATTTTCACAGATGTATTCAAAAATAGAATGGAAAAGCAGGAAGGGGACAAAAAAGTTGGAGATGGGTGGACACATCTACACACTAGATCTGAAAGTGTCTTCTACTGCTGACTGAAGTGAATCACTGTATATCCATACAGTTTATATTAGTGATACAGTGATCTTTATCTGACCACTGTGGAAGGTTTTACTTTATAGAAGACAAATACTGTATTATTTTAACAACTATGTAATAAATCGTTACTATTACATTTTAAAATGGTCAGGCTTCTGTCTGAGACTTAAAATGCAAGAGAAAGGAGGTTATGAGTGTTCCCTGCATACAAGAAAAATCGGGGAAAAATGCCAGAATTGATTTTTTGAACCGTGGAAGGAATTCATTTCTGCAGATGTGCAGCTACCTGAAGCTTATTACTGTGAGTTTCTTACATACGGCCCCTGCTATAATAATTCTGATACGGACTTTCTTATGTTTGAACCAGTAAATAATGTGCAGAAAACTAAGCTATGAGCACTTTTAGATGACAGTTTTTGCTTTTAAGCTGTCAGCCCAGTACATTTTCTTTTACTATATTCACTGTTGAGCAACATGCTAATTACACAAGTTATAAAGTTCAGTCCATTTGTTCAGTACGTTTTGTTCATGATGTCATTGTTTTGCAGCTGGTAGTTTGGTAATTCAGAGAAATAAGGCAATGTTTGTGATCAGTTATCACATGTGGTGTGCCTTAATCAGTGGAAACTATCACAGCTCTATGCTCTAATGTAGAGGGAGATATCATTTTTGCTTCTGATAGTACAGTCTACAGCTGATCCACGTTTTCTTACATTGGAAATTGCTGGATGTTGTGCATTGCAAAAGTAAAAAGGAAAACACTGACTGAATACCTTATTTTCAACCAAAGGCTGGACAATTCCGATACAGAAATGTTGATGAAAAACTGATACCAAAGGCTTTCTGTTTCCTTTTTCATATGATGGCTGTCAGGTTTGGGGCTGTCAAAAACGAATCTACTGATAAGGTACAAATGGCTGAAATGATAGAGGGTAAGATTTGTGGGGAACAACATAATGGATAGAGAGAGACACCCTGAAGCGAAGTGATTTTCATATTTTTGATGTTATGGAATGTGTAATAAAGAGATAAGCATGATGTAATGCCCTGCTCTACAGTTCTTTCAAAAACAAACCTTCTTTATCTGTTCATTTCTACCTCTTTTTTACTATCAGCTATTACATGACAAACAAATAAATCATACAAGTAAAAAAGGTCAGGACTGATCATTACTTCTCATGTATTAGCCAGCAGAAATGGGACAATGGCTGTATCTCCTCATAGTAAGTGAGCAGGTTTTGTCAGGCCTGTGGTTGAGTAGATCCACAACTAAAGTTGCCATCAAGTGGGATTAATATGAATCAGAAGACTGGACTAATACAAATATATATATATATATATATATATATATATATATATATATATATATATATATATTTATACATATATATATTGGTAGGTGACAGAGGAATAAGTGTTATTTTAAAGTTTTAAAGAAAGGTTAGACCATGAAAATGAAATTAATTATTTTCAGAGGAATGGGTTTGCCCATGGAAATATTCTTTAAAATAGATTTGTGTGTATGTGTGCATGCTAGGTGATGGGATCCACACTGTCTTATTGATACCTTTCAATGAATATGAAGTTTCAGTTCTGCCTGGCATTTAACGTTCCTCTAATTGTCAAATCTTGTAAGGCATGTGTGGTTAACTGCAGGTCACAATGCAGTTTTTTTTTTTTTTTCAGTCACATAGTCATAACGGCTGTGATTTTGAGAGTAACAAATATACAGAGTCACTATGATTCAGATTTCTTCTTAGAAAATACTGATAAAGGTTCTGGAATCTGAACTGCCAGAATACTGGAAAGACCAGAAGCACGAGATCTTCAGATCTAATCACTTACTCAAAAGAATATGCATTTCTGCCATCTTCCTACTGTCTGCACGTCTTCCAGTTCTGTTTATAATCTGGTATTGTGCTGCTAACTAATGAACTAAACAAAATGCATAAATACAAGAAATTAGACTCCGTAAACCATGCTATAATTACTTTAAATTTGAGCTCATAAGAATGGAATTGTGTTAATTTAATACTCATAAAAACCTTGGCTTAGTCACAGTGTGTATATGCTTACTGATAATTCTAATTCCTTAGTATTTTAGAATTATCATAATTACTAGCAAATCATATAAATGAATGTATCATTAACAACACATTTAAGTCATAACCGCATCTCACATTTATACTTTTTTTGTTTTCCAGTTTGTTACAATACACACCAGAGTGACTAAGGATTAATCTATAAAGTAAATCATCTGAGCAATACATACAGGGTTACATCAGTTTTAAAAGCCATACAGAAAGTGAAAAAAGGTTGAGAAGTAATCTGTAACATCTTCAATACTAAGCAAACAGAATGTAGTATTTTAATTTTTGAGTATTTTATGCAAGCAAATGTGAGGTTAAATAATATTTACAATTGCTAAGATTAGGGCTGTCTTCAAAGTGAAGGGAGAGCAGCTCTTCATCTGAATAATTAAATCATCATTAGAACAAAAGTATTTTTCTGCGGGGCGGGCAAAATAAAAAAAGAGTGCTTTTATTTAATATCAGTTTAAAATAATTGCAAGTATAGACTACAGATGTACTTCTGCAAATAAAAACAATTTCAGGATCTATCTGCATGCGAAATAGCCATTTACACAGAAATCCAGCATCTGATACTATATATAAATCCCTCAGCTGGCAAATAAGAACCTACTAATTTTGATACATTTACAGATATTCTTCATCCCATCTAGAATAAAAGCAATTTGTGGTTGCACAGTGATGAAAATCTACCACTGAAATGTTCTTCTATGGTGAGGATATCAGACGACAGAAAAATAAACTGCAGACCTCAATCTTCGTTTCTGATAGCATTTTCTCTAGTAGAAATTTAAGAAGAAGAAAACCATGAAAATTGCTCCTAGAGGAAAATAAAATGTGTGCTTTGCAAATAAGTCTCCATTGCAAGCTATTTCAGCTTATAGAAGACATACCCCAAACTATTATTAATGCCCCACAAATTAACCCAACTGAGAGGTCTACAGCATTTAATCTTTGGTTTTGCCAGTATCTAAACATCTGCAGAGAAAGGTTTTTACCAGCCCACCCTAAATTTAATAGTATATTCTGGAATAAACTACTCTGGTGGAGCTCCCATGTTAACAAACTGTGCAACAAAAGAAGAAAAATACTGAATAGTTGTATGAAATCTCCATTCCTGTACCTCATGACCACACTGATACATGCCAGCAAGAATGTAGAATAGAATACAAGAGTATTAGGACAGATTCCTAAAGACTTCCTCTTGGTGTAAGTGATTAACTCTGGTGTACTGCATATCTATTCAGCAGGCTTATACCAGAGTAAGTCACTGACAGCTAGTCTTTTGGAACTAGGTACTATATCAATACAGATACCAAAGGAAAGTATAAGTCATTCTTCAGTTATATCAGGAAATTAAGGAATAATGTCCAATAGTGCATTGAGCTCAGCTATTCTAATCCCAAGGATATAGACAATATATGTGTGGACAAATTTAGTGCTAATTCTACCACAGTTAATAACATTGTTGTCACCGCTATTCCTAAAAGTTTGGTCTACCCTAAAATCATCTTGGAACAAGTCTTAGAATCCCTTTTAAAGTTTAAATACAATATTTCTATGAGACCAGATAACACACCAGGCTAAAGTCTCCTTAGTGCTAAGTATGCACCATCCAAGCTTCTATTTACACTGTTCAACATCAGCCTGTCCATAGATCTTGTGAGTGACAGGTGGAAATGAGTTACTGTGATTCCTGTACACAAGGGTGGCACCACTATAAACACAGGTAATTACAGGACCATCAGCCTCACTAGTCTTATATGTGAAGCCATGGAAAGCATCACAGTAGAACTCCTACTGTAGAACAAAGGCAACTTAACTTATCTAGACACCAATCAGTTTGGTTTTGTGAAGGGAAGGTCCCATCTCCTGAGCCTAGTAAACTTCTTGGAAAAGGTTGGAGAAGTGATGGCTAGGGGTCATTCTGTGAACAATGGTTCATCTCTGCTGGTAATATTGAAAAGATCTGCAGACTTAATGTAAACCCACTACATTGTCCACTGGATGGCAAACTGAATGTCAAGAGATCCCAAGTTGTGAAAGTTGCTGGCACCCAGTCTGAATGTAAAATTGCAACCAGTAGGGTACCTCAGGGATCAGTGCTGGGCGGGCACTTTCCTACTTGACATTTATTCTGTAGATATCTAAACCAATACTGAAGAAGTGTGGTGAGCCAAACTTGAAGACGACTGTAAGCTGGGCACTGTTACATAGTCGTCCATGATACTAAACTCTTCTAACAAGGGTTAGAATATAAACACACCTGGTGTACTAAGCATGCTATCAAGCTAATTGCAAAAATGTGCAGCACAGTAGCATTTGGCAAAAGAACTGCTCCTTATCTGTATTCTGTAAGTGACACCCTTCTTCAGACACGTACAATTGTTGAATACTTGGGTACTTATGTGGACAACTGTGTGCCATTTGATATTCATGTTTCCACTCTAGTCAGAAAATCTTCTTTCTGGTGCAAATAATTTCCAAATTTTATCTTCAAAATCCAAAGCAGTGTTCTTATCACTGCATTCTTCAGTAATTAGACTCATCATCAAATAAAATACTTCTTTGGTGTGTATGAATTCAACCACATTGCACAACTAAAAAGGCCTTAACAATTTTTAACCAAAAAAATTAAATGCCCTAAATGTATGGACAAACCTGATAGGGGAGTATAACTCTCCTAACACTTAGCCTGCCAGTTTAGAGATTATCTAACCTGATAGGTGAGTGTAACTCTCCTTACATGTAGTAGCCTGCTAGTCAAGAGCTTATCTAGACAACCCTGTGATGTTTAGTGATTGACTGCATAGCTCCCAACTATCCAGATTTTTGCAGAATATTCAGATATTTGCCTCATATATTTGGTCTGCTCCTCATAACATTTTTTAATTTTTTGGATTCTTGTGGCAAATCAGTGAGGACTGGATTCACTGAATAATAACTATTTTAAATGTTCTACTGCTTTTTCACTGTTTGTATGAAGAAAGGGATAGTGTCTAGACAAAAAGATTTACTTAGATCTATATTTTGTTGTTTTACCTCTAATTCCCACTATTTGTTGTGATGGCAAACACTAGCCATCCCAATTGTTCTAGTCAGCTATAAATTCACAGACCACAGAGAGGATTATTGGAGCTTTTCTGAAACAATCCTGTGCTGTTTTATAATTTACTTTTTATTATTAAAAAGAGATATAACTGTGGGCAACAGCGAGTATACACAGTGTAAAGATGTTCCAGCTTTTATGCGACTTTCACAACTGGTACGTTCAGAGCAACAACTTTATCCTACTTATTTTAATATTCTATTATATATTGTTTGTGCAATTTTCCTCACAGAAGTGGATTTAAAATCTTTGTGAATTCTGTGGCACCTGATTTTGATTATCCTTTTCTTCTAGAATTCTTTATTCATTTATATCTAAAAATGGATTCCTTAAACAGGTATGCCATTAATGATTTGCTAAAGCAGAAGTAACTTGTACAGTGTACTAAATGCTACGTATATTAAAAGGTAAACCTGATATCACTGGTGATCTATGTTCCTCATGTCAAAATTTGGATGATTTGCTGGCCATTATTAGTAGTAAATTTCGACTTACTCATGATGATTGCAACATGTGCAATTGTCACAGTGTGGAGAACTATTGTACATACATTAAAGAGTGGACTGATGAGATAAATAATGTTAGGCAAAGAGCAAATAGAGCACATTTAGGAAAGGCACTGTCTGTTCTTAGTAAGGATTACTCTTCCCCTACTGAACAAGATAATACCACTGACAATTTTGGAATTTTGGATACAAATATTCAGCATGCAGAAGAAAATAAAGAAAGAAGTTCACAACAAATAACAAGGAAGAAAGAGACATTGATTAATGTATATAAAGCAAAGACAATAGATATAAAAATTACATTGGGTTGTTAAGTAACACACAGATTACAGGGAATGATAATATATTTCTACCAGAAAACCTTCAGTCTACAGAAGAAAGCAGCATTTTTTCAAGAGAGAAGGTAGAAAAAAGAGGCTAGGTGAAAAGGAAGAACTCAAAACTCAACATGGAAGGATTGAAGAACATTACTATAAAAAAAGAAGGAGAAAGGCAGAAGTTGACAGCATGACTCAAGTTATGGAGGTACAATACCAGCTGGATGAGAATTGCATGCTTGCAAATGTAATAAGCAATGCAAACAGTGGGATAAACAAGACTAATATTGATGAAGTTAATTCCTTTCTAACAATCGACAGAGCAGATATTACTGGATTATTAGTTGATGATTTTTCAGATCTTGTCAGAGAAGATATTATTGTAATTGGATATTCAGTTATTAGATTAACGGATACTTACACTGGCAGAGAAGATAATGAACACTGAATATTGTTATACTTGTGGTAGCAAAAATAGAGAATGTGAGACAAGCCTTAGAATGTCTTAATGTAAGGAAGTACAGATCTGTTTTCATTCCTGTCAGTACAAATGATCTCATCCACAAGGTCTATTTGAATGCTAGTAAAGAACTTATAGACCTCTTGGATTGCATAATTTATGCAGGTGTTAGGACATATTTATTTTACAAATCACACATAAAAAGGAGTTAGAATACTGAGAATGAAAGGATTTTTTTTGAGGGGGGGGGGTAAATACCAATATGAAAATAGAAATGTGTTGAGCATCTGAGCCTAATTTTGGACACGTGTGTGTTCAAGATGGTGTGCACTTGTCAAGATCGCAGAAGAGAATTTTTGCAGCAGATATTTTGCAATATTTGACAAACACAAGACAGAATTTTTGCCAGGTCAAAAATTTAACAGTTCACAGATAGTAACATCTGATGCACCTCTGATGGCTGTTAATTCTAGGAGCATTAATATGAACATTTTTTTATTATTGGAAAATTTATGTTCCCATAAGACTAATATTGTTATTGCTTATGAAACACTGTTAAAGAAGAATGACTGGAAATCAGTTAAGTCATAGTATAAATGTTTTTACTGTAACAGATACTCTAACAAAAAAATCAGGTGGAAGAGATATGATAGGGATTAAAGATTTGTACGACACCTGTGATTATTACATGTTCAGTGATATCAGTACTGCAGATTGCACAACTGTAGCAATCAAGACAATCCTTGAACATATAATTAATGGACTGTATAGATCACAAAGTCAACTGCTGATGACCTAGAGGAATTCATGCATTTCCTGCATGAAACACAGGAGAGAAGATTAAAAGTGGCTGGGGAAACAGCCTGGAATAATATGGATTCAAAAACATTAATAAGAAAATTATTTACAATGTCAGTTCAGGGACAACAATTGCTTCAGATTATAAAAAAACTACAAGGGAACAGCATACACTTGACATTGTTTGTATTCCTAAAAAATACTGTTATTTCATATCAAGTTTTACCACCACTGATGTGCAATGTGTGATTTCCACTCCGGGCCAGTAATCAATTAGCCTGAATTCTCACCATGGACACTGGAGAGGGACATTCACGTGGAACAAAATGGATACACCCAGTATTTCCAGGTGCAGCTCTCTACTCTCAAGCACAATTTCTCTTAAGAGCACAAAGGGAACACACACAGCCTGAGGTTTAGGTTTCTTTCTCTCTCTCTCTCTCCCCAAGTCCCCAATAAGGCACCCTCTGGCACAGCTATACAGTTAAGTCCTCAAACAAGTGTCCATGCCAAGTTCTCCAGCACACTCTCTGTGAAACCAGTGCTTTATGCCCCTGCTACAAGTAGCTGACAGACACACACTTTGAAATTTGACTTACACACACACACACACACACACACACACACGCACCTGGGAAAGGCTGGCACAGATTTACCCACTGTGCCCCCTTCTGCCCAGACTATAAGGTAGTTATCTCTGCCACCAAACACTACAAAGCCAGCTACCTATGGCTCTTGCAAGGGTAACCAATTATACTGATTGAAATTAATAATAATACAAATTGTAATACTGACCAAACAGCCAGGCTTCAGATTGGGCACAGTGTCACCAATATACACAAGTACTCTCAAAGGTTAAAATATTATCTAAAGGAACCAGCCATAATGAAAAGTTTAAATAAATTTAATAATAAATAATAAAACAACATGATAATATAAAATATCTATTTACAGTAAACACCAGAGTTTCAATCACAGGAAATATTAAAAATATTACAGGTGGATAGGTTCAAACAGTTACAGAAAAACAATGCTTAACTAATCTTACTATATTTTCCTGACTGATCTAAAGAGTTATTATTCCCGGTTTACTTATTATAGGCAAGAAGAAGTAGGTGAGGGATTCTTCTATATCAGATTCCAAGAAACAGACTTCTGCTAAGACTGCAGTCTTCTCTAATATTAAAACATTATTTCTGCACAGAATGACATCATATACATCTGGCCATCTGACTTCTGGTTCCCATGCAACCCCCCACTGCAAAAAGCTGTCAGAATTTATCACACAATTGTCAATAATACACACACACAGAGCCTTATTCAGATCAGCTGCAGCTCCTGAAAGTCAGAAACCATAAACCACCTTCACTCTTTCTATAGTAGCTAATAAACATACTTCTTATAGATATTGCATCTCTCACTTCATTTAAAACTGTGAGATAACATCTTTATGGGGTAGGCCCAGTTATTTAATTTCTTATTATTTTTAAAGTTTGGTGGATTGAGATTAACCTGTTCTCTTTCAGTATCCTCTGTTACACTATATACATTTCAACAGTTACAATAATTCATGTATATTTCTTTTTCTTTCCAGCAGGGCACACTTTTGATACATTTTTAACACAAGCAACTTTACAAATGCATTTTCAATACAAGCATCTGTACATATCAGTTTGATATACAAATGACATAATTCTTTATAAAATTCCAGCTAGCTGTCTGTACTGGCACATGTTAAACATCCACTGCCCTACTTCTTCTTCAACTGCTGACAGCACCTTCTAACTTCACAGAGTGATCGCGGAGTTATAAATGTTAATTTGTTGCTAGATAATTAGGCAGATGGATAGAAGATTAATAACAGACTATATGGAAATAAAACAGTTACTATTTAAAACTAACTGAAGTGATATGTTCAGTGGAAAAAACTGCAGCAGAAGTGTGGAAAGTTTTTAAAGAGAAATTGTTTGAATATAAAAAAAGCGTAATATTAGGATCAGATAAGCAATGTTGGGAGGATATATTTCCATAATAACAAGAAACCTGATTAAGGTAAGAAACAAAAAATATATATGAAATATAAAAGAGGTCAAACTTATACTTTGAAAAATGAAATAAACAAGCTGGACAGACAAAGTAAACATAGTGTGAGACAAGATGAAGAAAATGTATATAAAGATGTTGAGCATAAGAAGAAGCCATTTTATACATACATAGATTTGGCAGGAGTAAAGACATACAAATTAATAAACTGTGTAGATTATAAAATGTATTCTTAGACATGACAGATTGATTATAGATATATTTACAAAATCTTATGCAAAGTAGTTTGGCTCCATAAAGGGGGTGATGAATTGTCCTACTGAAATCCAGGTAACGTCAGATACTGAAACCAAATTAGATTATACTAAAAAAGAACTATACAGACTCGATCAAAGAAGCACAAGGAGGAGACCGAATTAATAATGATTTGAGAATACTTCATCATGAACATACAATACCATTACATTTATTATTTACTTGGCCATATAAATATGGGAAGATTCCAAATGACTGGAGACATGTAATTAGAACCTGCTGTTAAGCGAAAGGAAGCAGGGAAAAAATAGAGTCATACAGCCTCCTTACTTTCATGTTGTGGAAAATAATGGAAAAGGTTATATTGGATAAAAAATTGTCAGAATTGGAAAGGTTAGGACTTGAAACCATATATCAGCATGCATATGTTGAAAATACGTCTATTACCATCTGTAACATGATGTTCAATAATAATACAATAGCTTTGAATGAAAACTTGTGCTGTAATGTAATTTATATAGATTTAACTTCAGATTTTAGAGGGCTATACACAAAACACTGATCAATAAATTAGAACAGCTAGGTATCGATGTACTCTTGGTAAGATAGATATAATTGCATGGCTGACAAGCAAGACAATGGGAAGTCTTATAGAGTAATTGGTTGAGGTTATAGTCGGGCTCTATCCTAGGTCCATACTTGTTTAGATTATATCTTTCAGATCTATCTTTTTCATGTGAGTTATTCTACAGTCTGTATGCAGATGACTGGGAAATGGATAAACCGATTACATATGTTGCAGACAGGGCTTTCCTGCAAAAGAACTTGACTAAGTTGGCCATTTTGGGCACAGGAGAGTAATATGCTAATAAATGTGTCAAAACTAAGCATGTAAGATTTGTAACTGATAGGGGAATACTTAATAAATCACACAGTATTTGAAACTGTAGATTCATTTAAAGACCTGAGTATATGGGTAGATCCAGCTTTGCGTTTTTCTATTAATATCAACTAATTGGTTAATGATAGTTATAGAACAATAGGTTGCATAATACAATTTATAAAGTCTAAGAAATCAGAAATTAAGTCCTTGTTTGTTAGTTATATTAGATCCAAACTTGAATATGGAATAATAATATGGAAACCTTATAATAAAAGAAGCATGAGTAAATTGTAGAGAGTACAGCAGAAATATAGCAATGGTATTCACGGATGTGAAAATTTAAATTATTGTGAAAGACTAAAATATCTGAACTTGTAGAGCGTCTTGTATAGAGACTTAAGATGAGACCTTATTCAGATATACAGGGCATTTGGAGACTATCTCTGAGAATGTTTGAGTTTATCAAAAAGTAGTAGAGAATCATCAGACCACCTACGTAGAAGATTCTATAGGAATGAGAAGTGTACTAATGGGCTCTCTGAGACACTAGCTAATGCATGGAATAGGTTACCAAATTGCATTAAAGCAAGCACTAATTTAGATATTACTAAGAACTGCATGTCCAGTTATTGTGGGAAGAACTATTTTGGTATACTGGAAGGCTAGAAGGGAATTGTTTACCTTTCTTGAAATATTTGCATGTATGTATATAAGTAAGTAACTGCTCCAAGGTGAACTGTATCATGATTTTTGAGCCACAGAAATATCTTATTTCTTCAAAAAGCTGGTGGCTCTGTAAGTACCTTGGGCAGGAATGGCATACTTGTTAAAGTTGTTAACTTTAAACTATATCTCAGTGACTGCACAGACATCAGCATTCTCTGGGGTGAAGAGAGAGTCTAGGGAGTGGAATTTTTTGTTTAGACTCCTAGCATTGAGCAGTAAACCCTTTATATTTTCTTGCTTTTGATTTGCTATACTGGAAGCATGTTCAGTTTGGCATTTCCCAAAAAAGGCACTATGGGGAAGGACAATGTTTAGCTAATATTTGAAAGCTTAGAGGGGAGAAATGCAGATAATTCCTGACAATGCAGCACGGTCTGTTCACCATCTTCTTCCAGTCTGAAAAATAGTGCACCCCCCCCCCCCAGAATGACACCAGAAATTAAGCCATTTATTAAAGCCAGTCATCTTTTGTCCAGATTATGGCATCATCCTTGCAGAAGGTAAAATGCTGCTCAATGCTAGGCTCATACCAGCCTGAAACACATTCCAAGAGCTGTATGATGTTTTTTTTCATATAGTCTAGGGAGGTAAGTCTTAGGTCATTTACACCCACATGGACTATGATTGAGCCATACTGGCACTTGTGGTCCAATAACCTGAGTGCATGCATAACTGAGAGATCCTGACCCCAGATAAGCAACAACTGACCGTGACTTTCTTCTTACTCAGCCTGGAGAGGGGGACATCAATGTGTCTCATAATGAAGTCTCCAATGGCTAGAATGCTGGATTGTGTGATGGCTTGCTTTACTGGCTTAGAAGTAGAGGCTCCATGATATGTGGCTATATGTACTGATGCAGGTATTGTTTTGAAAGAATGCATTTGGGGTTGCTGAGGGTTTTTGTTATGTGTACTTCATCTAGGAGGTCTTTGGGGTTTAAGAAGGTTATATTTAAGTGCCTCAGCATATGTGGGTCTATGGGTCTGCTTTGAATTATGTGTGATGGGTGCAGCAAGTGTACTTGCCTCCAGTGACACTGTGTAAATATGTATTAGTTTATTTAAGAATGCACTGGTTGTTAGTAAACATGAGGCAATTTTTACATTACCTCAGAATACCCATACCCACCAAGCAGGTAATGGAGATAGTAGGAAAGTTCATATCCATGGCAACAGACCCTTTTTATTGATTAGGCAGTTGGAGTGAGAATATAAACTAATGTCAGGAGTGGAGAAAAATGTAATTTCTGTGTGACTCAAGAAAAATGGTTATGGTCTCTTTCATAGTTTAAATTTGCAGTTAAAAGCAGAATACAAGTAAAACAGAGTGTAAAGGAAATGTATCACAATATACAAAATAAAAGAAGGCAGTAAAACCACACAATATACAAGAAAGCAAAAACAGACTAATATTTCCTTCACAGCAAGTTGTAGCAGAGTCGTGGTGAGCTTTTCTAGTAAAGCCTTGGAATATTTTATTTTACCCCTTAACTAGAAGATTTAGTTCCAAGCTTCACCCCCCAGTTCACAGGTAATTAAACTTAATTGACCTGTTGTAATTTCTGCTTGACTCACAACAGACACAGCTCTGGTCTCTTTCCTAATTTAAGTATGCAGTTAAAAGCAGAATACAAGTAAAACACACTGCAAAGAAAATGAAACAATATATAAAACAGAAGGAGACAGTAAAGCAACATAAAATACAAGAAAGCAAAATTGGTAAAAATCATGGCTTTATCCTTCAGTTGCATACTGTGAACAAACCTTATAAATGAAAACTAACATTTACTATCACAATCTTGGAGACTGCAGTCTTAAAACCCATAATATTGATGCTAAAATATTAAAAAAATAAAATGCTGAAGACCACAGTGTCCAAAAATCTTGAATAATGAATCCCCCTACCACTTTGAAACCAGGAGTGACTGCTACCATGGTTCGTCTAGAGGTGTGGACTTAGGAACAAGTGCTAAAATGGGTCCTGCAGGGATGTGGACTCATGAACAAGTGGTAACATAAGTCCTGCAGGAGTGCTAGTCCATAAGTTTAATATTGGGGTCTTCAGCATTTTGTTCTTTTGAGATTATGGTTTTAGGATTTTGGATTTCAAGACTATGATCTTCAAGATTATGATAGTAAACTGACAACTAATGCTATACAGGTTCTGAATTCACTGACAATAACATAACTCTTGGTTTACCCTGTTCACCTAACACAAGTTGCAGCTCTCATTTCCCTATCTGTTTTACCTTTTATGGTTGTCATCTTTTACTTTTATAATTAGTTATAAAAAAAAACTCTATTAGTTCTTGCCTTGGATAGTATATGAAATTATTTCACACGAATGTTATACAAATTTGAAAAAAATATTCGTTATACTTGTTTTCTGGATATCAGTGGACTGTAGTATCTGTCTTGTATTCCTTAAAGTGCAACCTGTATATAAACATATTTATAATATGGTTGAATATCCATTGTAATAAATATCAAAATGAACTTTTGCAAGACTTTATGGGAAGTTTTAGGGTAGGTACAAATATTTAGGTCAGTGCTATATCTTATAGTTTAATATAACACATTTTAAACTTGATAGTACTCTATATAGAGTTTAGTAGGCTGATATTGAAACATGATTGCATACATGTTTAGTACAAATACTGCACAGTTTAAATATGAATCCACTTTCTGTTTAGACCAACAGAAGACATGGAATTGGCACAAATTTTTGTAGTGCATTGTGGTGCATTTATTTTGCATTTTGTTCATAGACCTTTTGTTTAAAAAGGCATCACGATTTAGTTCAAGGCAGTTTTTCAAGATGCTTGCCATAATAGTAGTCCCAAAATTACTGTGGAAATACATCATTCCTTGCCAGAATTTTCATAAGCTGTGCCCTTAGAAGCCTACACTGGTTTTGTAGCTCTGTTCTATGGAAGCCTAGTTGTTGAATGAGGTATTAATATATAGCCAGCATTTTTAACAGTTTAATTCTAACGTTTGAGACCTTTCTGGCTTTTATAAACTCATTTGTTTCCAGTACACCATTGTACTCTGCAGAACACACAGTACATTTAATCTAACAGTAACTGCAAAACTTTCAAAATGAAACAAATAAAAGAAAACTGTATGCACCTTATTTAGGCGAAAGTGGCTAGCTTTATTTACTTGTACAGGGGGTTATAGTAAAGTCCACTGAGTCCTGATGAACTGTTGGATTGTATCAGCAAAAAATGTATAGTTCTTGAGTGAAGCTGGTGAGAAAGCTACTACAATATTATGTAATGGGCTTTGCACCCTTGCACTTAATGTAACATCCTTCCCTGTAGGTATTTGGGAGTGTTCACTATGTTTGGTGATAACAGACTGTAGAAACCACATTACTGTCACCTGTCCTGTGTAAAAACATTTCTGAAATAATGTCCTAGTAGAATATCGTATGACCTTTCCTGCAAAGGCTTCTTCTTGTAACACAAGACAATGGATTAGGCTACCAATTCAGACTGTTAGATTAATCTGTTTCTTCTTCTTCTTTCGGCTTTTCCCGGTCAGGGGTCACCACAGCGGATCATCTGTCCGCTCATGATTGGCAGTAGAATTTTACGGTGTCGAGCTGCTAGCCCTGTGTCCAACCTTCCACAAAAGGCACACACATGCATACACTCAGACCTAGGGCCAATTTAGAGTGATCAATGCACCTACAACATGGCTTTGGGATGTGGGAGGAAACCGAAGCACCTGGAGGAAACCCACGTGACCACAGGGAGGACATGCAGACTCCGTACAGAAGGCACTCCAGCCAAGAATCGAACCAGAGAACCTCTTGCTGTGAGGTGGCAACACTAACCGCTGCACCACCATGGCTGCCCTGCTAGATTAATCTGTTTAATGATTGGTAAAGCCAATTTCCCTTTCATAAATAAGGCAAAAAGCTTATCTGTTTTCTTGAATCCATTAGTTTTCCTAATGTAATTATCTGAGTTGTCCATACACATTTACTTATTTATTTAGTTATTTACATTTTTTACCGGGTAATGTCCAACTGGGCAGTTAGTCCGTTCTCAGAGGAGACCCTGGGAGAAAAGCTCCAGAGAAGTAACATAGTGGTACTAAGCCATTAAAAATGGTTACATATTGATACTTTCTTAACAATTGGGATTATTAAACAAAAAAAAATCATTAAATCAGTGAAGCCAGTTACAAAAATAGTATTTAAGCACTTTTTTAAACATTTTTTTATTTAGTATATATAGTATAGATACTATCCTTTACTCTGGTAAGTTTGGGGGAAAGAATAGTGGCTGTGTAAAATTATTTGAGTTGAGGCTAATGCAGGTGGGATTTGTCTTCATTGATATCCTGTTAATAATGCATTGCTTCCTGTAACGATATAGTCACAAAGAAGACAAGAGTTTATATGACCCTTGTAAGAGTATACTCATCATTACAAAAGACTCCCTATACGCCTAAAATGAGAATACTCATCAGTATTTCAGAAATTCCTGTTATGGATGCATACCTAAAACTAAAGTAGCAAAGTAACATCTACGATCTGATAAAATATGCTGAGAATGCAGCTAAGAATGCATAATGAAATGATCAACATGAAACATTCACAGGAAGATATATTAAAGAGTGTTTCCAAAAAGTTATGAAAGTGTGAGATACCTTCCACATTTGTATTAATAATGCAAAAATGTAGTTTGATACTGTCATATTGGGTTGATGTTTGAAATTAGTGGGTGTCAGAAAAATGGCATTAAAACATATTCAGCAATATGAAGACATCTTGAGCTATAAATGTTTCTTTGGTAAAGCATTTCTGATTATTTGTTTTTTTATAACTGCATTAATATAATAAATATTGTGTGACCTGCAAGGTAACAAAATGGTGCCATCTTATACAAAATATTAAAACACAATGTCGCCACTGGTACTTATCAACTAACTTATATGATTGTGTACATTGATACTGTCCTGACATCCTGAGAAAATACATGCATAATGCATAATTTATAAAGATTCTGTAATATCATAGAACATTAGTATGCTACCCCCTTATGTCATTTATCACCAGAAAGATCTTGATTCAATATGGTGTGGCTCTAACTAGCACAATTATTGAGACAGAACACTGTCTGTCACTTTGGACAAATAAAATACTAATATGCAATATAAAATAAGCGTCTACAGATGGACCTTTAATACTAACACCAATGTGCAGCCTACTATCTACCAAAGAACTTTTATATTTTACATTTTTGTAACTCACACTATTTATTAGATATTGTTTATCTTATGAAGTATATTTTAGTAGAGAGGTTTTGAGAAAAACATTCAAGATGCAAATGGTTTCCAGGCTAAAAAACTACAGGAAGCATATGGATTAATTAGCCATCTGATGCTCGGCACTGAATGAGTCAAGAAAAAAAAAAAAAGCAAGTAATAAAATTATACACAATGTGCAGTAACATTAAAATCCTTCTACATGAGCTTAAAGCAATGTAAGGGACTTCAGTGACAGGTTATATCCATTTATCTGTTGGTGGAAATGAAGATAAAGTTAGTACCACCAGCATGAAGTTCAAATTCAAGGGGGCACACTTTTTGTCTTAGTGGTCGTACATGAAACATACCTCTTACTAGGGGGCTGCTTTATGCAAGAAATGATGTTTGGAACAGAGAAATTTGTCATGGGACAGCTTTAGTGGGGAGGGATAGAGGAGTAGATAAGAGAGGGTTGGGGTGTGAAGATTTGATAGGCAGAGTAAGCTCTATAGTGGGGGTAGGGCAAGGAAGGGTTAATTTATGGAGGGAGGAAGTGAAGTAAGCAAAGGGTGGGACTTAGAGCATCTTGAGTGCTAGGAATCTGTTGGAGGTCACATTTTGGCATGATTTTGTTATGTACAGGATGACATCCGAGACAACCTGGGATTGGCTAGTGATAAGGTAGGCCTTGGTGTGATTAACAGGCAGGGAGAGGTGAGTAAGGTTATTTTTTTTTTCTTTTGTTCTATTTAGTCCTCGACTGGCTGTGGGCTCTGGGGGGGGGGGGGGCAGATGGCAGGACGCTGGTGTCACTGGAGTTCCAGAGCATAGCCATACAGCTCTGGAGTCTAATTATGACATGGGTGATGTTGCCACAAAGTTTTAAAAGCACCATTTTAAAACTGTCCCTATTCTTGGGCTTCCCGGTATCTTCAAGTATAATTAGCCATCTGCTTCATGATAGTTTTTAATGTGTTGGTAACTGATGAAAATTAGTAATTTTAATAAATGGCATAGATGTTTATTTTAATAGTGATGCGGTATATTTAATAATTGCAGTGTATAGTAATATTTTAATGGTCCATTGGTAAGCGTTAAAGTTGACTTATAATTAAGACGGTCTTGCAGCTTGTGTGATGTGGTTGGGCCATGCTTGCAGTCTAACATCCTTGGTGGGGGATCCTGAAACATGTAGCTATAGAAGCCAGTCAGCAAACCTGTCAATAGAGTGTCTTGCTTGCTTTCACAATGTGAAGTTAATGAAATGGTTTCCTTGTCACTGCAATGTTAGGGCTTGTGGTGGTGGTGGTGGCGGCATAGGGGGCATTCCTGGTGGTAGTGGATGCCAACTCTGTGGTGGTGTTTCATGAGCATTGAGACAGTCCACATGTAATGGCCATTTCTGTGCATGCACGGTGGCTGCTAAAGGGAAGGCCTTACATAAAACGAAGATATATTGCTGGTGTTACATCCGGGTTATATAGTGGAGTCATACCATGCAATGCACAGATTTTCCCAGAATTCCCACATTTTGACATTTGCCTGGTTCTAGTTTCAGATAATTGTGGTTTTGTGACAAATTAATGGCAAAGTGTTAAATACTCAAATTAGGGAATGTTGACAGACATTGAGTTTCAGATGTTCATACCTTTCAGAAAAGTCATGTTATACAAAACCTGTTATTCTAGCACTTGATAAGTTTCTCAGTGCTGTATTTAAACATTGTCCATATTGTGGGCCTTTGTCCCACTTTTATTAATTTTTATTCTAGGCATTGCTACATTCCCTGTAAATAACTTAATCATCAGCATTTCTCAAACATATTGTTACTGCATTCTCAAAATATTGCACTTTTGCCTTGTATATATTCATATTGTATATTTCTCTATGTTTTTGTACTGTTAAGTATCTTACAACTTGAATTGTTAGGTTTTTCTTATTTTTTTAATTTACTTTCCTGGAGCTTTTCTCCTCGGGTCTCCACTGAAAAAGGGCTCTCTAGGCCCAGTCACACTAACCCGGTTAACAAATATAAAAATAAATAAATAAATAAATGGCTTTGTCTAGATCTTTGCTCTAAAGGGTTGAGGGTATGACTGGAAGTATTGTGTTAGTGACAGCGCATTACAGAAGGATGTTAAAAGAACGATCCTTTTTGACTGTTAGGGATTTGGAGGTCACTCTTATGGAAGCCCACACTAATGCAGACCTGTTATGCCATCGAGTGGAGGGAGCCTTTAGGTCTAGTTGTAGCTACATGGCACTTGGTGAGTTGATTAGTTACTGCTGGATGAATGGCTGAGCACTAGCTGCATTTTACTTTGGAATAAACGCATTTTTTTTTCTGTTACTTACCATGTTCCTGTTTCATTGCAGGTATCAGTGATAGATATGGCAGAGGTACAAGCATTGCGACAGAGGTGGGCGATCACTGTGGCTCAGGCAGAGGACATTTTCATGAGATTCTGAGCAGTGATGTTGCCAAGACTGGAGCACAGTGTTGAACCAGTAATAACAGATAGCAGCCATCGAAGGGCAAGCAGACAGCCAGAGGCAAAAAAACACGGCAGTCGCAGGCCAGTGAGGTGGTAGTACTGGAGGTGGCAACAGTGGATCCAGCACCTGCTGCTTCTACAGGTAACGTTTCTGCAGACAATGTGTTGGGGATGGACGGGTTAGTAGGTACCATAGTCAGGGGCTGGGGGAGATGTAGATTGGGTAATGGGGGTAAAAGCTCCCAGCAGGCATTGGAGAGTCATTTGAGTAACTTTGGGGGCCTGCAGAGTTTGGTGGAAGAGGACCATGGGTTACAGGAGTACAGCTCAGGTTTAGACAGTCTAGTCAGGGTTAGTAGTTTGTTGGCTTTAGGAGCAGAGGCTGAACCATGCTTAGTGGAAGTAGGGTTGGATTTTGGAATGCAGTCAGGTGACTGGCTGGCAACACAGACTTTGGGGCAAGGGAGTGGGGCAGTCTTCCTGATGTCTCATATACCCACCTTACTAAAGGGAAGATTTGGAAAGAGGAGTATGTGGATACTTTTGATTCAACTGACACAGAAGACTTCCAGCTTTTACTGGAAACAGAGATGGTGAATGGTAAAGACCTATTTGCAGCCTTAGCAGCCCTAGGTCAAAGATGGTGGGAAGAATGTGGCCGAGAATGTGGGAGTACTGGATTTTGGGATTTGTCTTCTACATAGTAGTATGGTTGGAGAAGGATAGAGACTTGGCCCATCCACTCTTGGCTTATTTTTTGACAGTGGGAGAGGTCCAATGGCTAAGAGCCAGTAATGCATCACTTTGGTATGATGAAAGATTTTGTAAGAGGAAGGCGGTGGATCGGTCCATGCGTTGGGAGGTGAGACATTCAGACATATGGCCGGGCTAGGATGATGGACAGTTTCAGTCCAGGTGTCAAAGGGAATAAGAAAGGGGGAGGGGGCATTGGGGCATGTTGGGCTTTTAGTACGGGAAGATCTTCATGGGCAGCCAATAGATTCCTGCACGCTTCTTCAAAGTGTGCAGGTATCCAGCCGGTAGTACAGTGTGGTAGGCGTGAGGGTAATTTAGCAGGCAAGTGCCATCATTGGTTAGAACAGCTTAGTGGCATCACCAATGAGGTTACAAGGGGTGCGTGGTAGGAGTAATTTTCATGGTCAGAAAGGGGGGGGGGCATTTCGAGGAGGAAGAGGAGAATTTGGGGACACATTTGCCTATTATGGTACATGTTTTGCGGGACATGCTTCAGCAGTACCCACAGGTAGTAGTGGCTCAAGGGCTGAGTGAGGGTTTGTCGAGGAGGTTTTCGGTTAAGTCTAAGTTGGTGGATGATGGAATAACTGGGAAAAAATTTGAGATCAGTATGGGGGAGGGAAGACATCTTGGAGGCTTTGGTGGAGGAGTGCCGGGTGGGCCAATTATTGGACCCATTTCATAGCCCCCCATTTGCCAGCTTTAAGGTTTTGTCCATTGGGTTGATACCTAAAAAGAAGCCAGGAGAATTTCAGTTGATTTGTAATTTTCTCACCGTGAGGGAAATTCGGTCAATGACTTTATTTCAGGGGAGGTGGCTAAAGTGCCGTATGCGTCATTGGATGACACAGTACAAGTCATTAGAGGGTTTAAATATCCGTGGTTAGTTAAGATAGATACTGAGCCTGCATTTCATCTTTTGGCAGTTCGGGAGGAGGGTTGGCCTTTATTGGGCATGGTGGTCGGGGACAGGTTTAACTTTGACAAGGCCATGCAGATGGATTGTGCTGTGGCTTGTTCCACTTTCAAGAAGTTTAGTACAGCTCTTCATTGGATATGGCAACAGCGGGTGGAAACTCGGGGGGCAGTTCGTTACTTAGATTACTTTTATCGGTAGGTGAAGGGCAGGAGGGAGCCACAGTAGCATTGCGTGAGTTTTTATGAATGTGTGAGGAACTGGGGGTGCCTTTAGCCACCCAGAAGATGGAGGGTCTGGCTAAGACAAAAGATTTTCTCTGATTGTTGCTGGATGCGAAACGTGGACTGTTTCAGTTGCCTAGGGAAAAGTGCACCAGATTGAAAAGAAAAGATAGCCTAGATTAAGGCTCGGGACAAGGTTCAGGTGAAGGAGGTTATAGAACTCTTAGCTCTTGAATTTTGCTTGTCAGGCCATTTATCTGGGGCATATGTTCTGTAGGTCTCTGGCCCTTTTGCTGTAGTGCGATCTTGGAGTTGGTATATTGAAGTTGCAGGGGGTGTGGGGGGTGCAGGGGGGCTTGCCCCCCTCTTAGAAATGTGTAGGTAAGTTTTTGTTTTGTTTTTATGATGTTTGAAATTCCAAATGTCGATCATATGGTCTCAGCCATATAGGAATTGGCTTTTTGGAATTTCGATTATCTATAGTAGACCCATATAAACATGTGTGCGTGCGTGTGTGTTGTGTGTGTGTACATATATATATATATATATATATATATACACACACACACACACACACACGTTGATGCAATAAAGATGTCAAGTTGTACAAAACAAGTTTTTTTTTTTCTGTAGAAGTGTAGCATTATCTTGGAAGGAAACACTGCAGTCTAGCAAAGATTATTACCTAAAGCTATCAGTCTTGGAACATTATGGTTATGTAGACAGCTTACTTGGAGGGAAGATTTTTATATTTAAAATTTGATTCAGCGCAAGAAGTATATGGTATGGACTTCTTTACCTTATACTGAAAGGGCTTTGGCTAAAGACTGATCTAACTGAAGCATCTCCACTGTTAAGTTAATGTAACTTCTTTTTTTCTAAAGTACAGGACTATGTTCAAATCAGCTGGAGGTCGTGTTTTCCAATGTAAGTGTTCTATAAACTTTAGCTGAAAAGAGAAATGGACTACATCCTTCAAGCTTTAATGTAACAATGTCCGCGGATTTTGCTGTGTGTTACTTGCAGCTTAGTACGTTTGTCTGTACATTTTATTTTATTTTACATTCTCCTGAAAAAGTAAATACTTGTTAGTATATTTAATTTTAAATTGTATTGCTTAATTTTAATTAAATTATTTCAGTATTTAATATCGAGCATTTTATTGCTTATTAATTACAAAAATGTAATTGTGCAAAAATGGTGGATTATAACTGTCAGCATCCTCTTCAGAAGAGTGCAACTGCTTAGCTATAGCTGAAAATATAGCTGGCTCTTAACAATGTGCAGTGATTGTGTCTTTGGTATGCTACAATGATCTGGTTGGTACCAATTTACTTTTATTATAAAAGCATAGCATAAAGAAATATCGACACTGCAAATGTATTATTAGGTCTTCTGACATTTACTGCGTTTGTGAGATTGCAAATTAGTTTTTATTTAAGATAGTTACTTTTTTTTGCAAGACAGCATAGTAAGGCAATAGGTTTTGAAGGAAGCGGGTGAATCCTTGGGAAGCCAGTGGTCTTAACTCTGCTCTGAGCTGTACAATCTGGACCGTATTTAGGTATGGTTTGTATTGGTCTGGCCCAAGGCAGCAATTTGCATTTGTTATATGCTATTAAGACTAATTACCTCAAAATTATTATTAATAATTGGCACAGTAGTACAGACTGAAGGGTGACAGCCCTTGCTTCTGATGTGTGGTGGTGTTGCAGAGATAAATCCCATACATCCACAGCATGACACAAGAGCAGACATTTTAAGACATAGAGCAGTAAACGCCACTGAACACATTATAGTCAACATCACTGTAATGATTCAGTATATTAGGCTCAAGTCATAGAAAAATCAGTGAAATTAATGATTATTCTCTGGTCACCTGAAATCTTGGGGCTAAAAATACCTTTATAGCTAAAATATGCTCAGCAGTGCCTAAACAGTGATAGAGTCAGTTTACAGTTTGTAATGTGTTCTTATTGAAATGTAGGCAAGTGGGTCAGCCACTATTTATTTATTTAACATTTAGTTCATTCACTCCAGTGGAGCTTTGGTGGTTTCTCTAGTGATTACATCCTAAACGTTTTGACAAAGTGAAGTTATCTTCATGTTTTAAACAAATGTTCATACCTCTAGAGGGTATGCAAGGGTTAATATACAAATGCATATAGGAAACTGCTCAGTAGCATTCATTATATTCTAGGTATTAAACTTGATTTTATAAATCACAGTAAGCACAGTAACTATTAATTTTGTAATATTTTGTAAGCAACTTACAATATCTCAGTAATGACTCAAGCTACACACGTCTGCAGTATTTTGTTTGTCCATCTATTGTCTTTCATATTATGCTAAGCAGTTCTGCATGTGTTTCTTGGTTGTTGAGATTTTTCAGAAACGTATGAGTATCATGACAATATAAATAAATAGTATGTAAACAGCAATTAATATATCCTAAGTGCACTAGACAGAGTTCAAATATCAATGTATTGTGTTACCTATCATGTAAACTCTAAGATGCGATATTTTAGTAGCTTGCATCTAGGATGGTTTTGGAATTATTAATGCAAATATGAACAGTCAGTATTTGATGTCCTGAGGCATCAAAAGGATCTAAACACAGAAACACTGGAGGTTATCAGTGGGTTGCAATGAATAAAAAATAATATTAAGATTAATATTTTTAACATAAGTATCACAGAATACTAATACAACTGCAAAGGAGGACAGCATCAATGGGACCAGATGGTGTCCCGGGCTGCGTCCTACATGAACTCCAAGAAGAGCTAAACCCAAACATAAAACTACTGTTCAATCTTAGCCTTACTACAGGATATGTACCCAAAGAGTGGCGTACAGCAACAGTGGTCCCTCTCCACAAAGGTGGTGCCTCAACGGATCCTGGAAACTATCGCCCCATAAGCCTGACTAGCTTGGTCTGCAAAGCTATGGAAAGGATCATCATGGACCTCATAAATAAAGATATTGGGGACCTACAGACACTGGATCCTACCCAGTTTGGCTTTGTTAAGGGCAGATCCTGCCTCTTAAACCTGGTCGATTTCTTTGAAACAGTCACCAAGGCCATTGACGAGGGGAAGGTGGTCCACACAGCCTACCTGGACCTCGCAAAAGCCTTCGATACAATACCCCACTCGGACATTATAGATAAGCTCACCAGCTTAAATATAAACCCCTATGTCACTAGATGGGTTGCAAACTGGCTCAAGGACAGAACCCATGTGGTTAGAATTGCTGGAGCCATGTCAGACTCCAAACCAGTTACAAGTGGCGTCCCACAAGGCTCAGTCCTGGGACCTCTCTTGTTCGGTATATATTTCTTGGTGGTACAGGCCAACACAGAAGGACTGTGGCTGACCAAGTTCGCAGATGACTGCAAACTGGGTGCCATAATCAACTCTCCAGCCGACACAAGCATCCTCCAAAAGGGCCTCATAGAAACACACAACTGGTGCCAGAGCCATGGCCTCAAGATAAATGCCAAAAAGTGTATAGTCATCCCCTTTGGCAAAAACAAAGTGCCCACAAATTACCACATGGGTGGTAATCCATTAAGTACAGAAGAAGTCATTAGGGACCTGGGGACCCAAGTTGATAGCAATCTCTCATTTGACAACCACGTGGCCAAAGTGGTTAGAAAAACATTTTATATAGCCCACCTAATCATGAAGGGATTCACATCTAGATCAGGGAGGTCATCGCACTCTTTACTCATCCCTCATCAGGCCCATAATTGAGTACAATGCCCCTTTGGGATGTACCTTACCAGACACCTGCAGCAACTGGAAAGACCCCAAAAGTACCTCACCAAGAGGATCAAAGGGCTCAAAACAGATGCCATATGCTGCCCGGTTAAAGAAACTCCAGCTCTACTCAGTGGCATACCACCTGCTCAGAGGCGATCTGTGCCTGATGTATAAAGCCATGTCCAACCCTGAATTAATGGACATGCTGCACCTCAGAAAATCCAAATCCCATCGAGCTACGCGCTTGAGAGACTTGAACCTCAGCACTGAAATAAATAGGACATGCTGGAGGGACAGATTCATAACCCAGAGGCTCCCTTCACTCTGGAATAAAATCCCAGTCCAAGTTAGGCAGAGTCCCACATTGACTCTCTTCAAGAGGAATCTTGATGAGTGGATGGGAGATCGTAGGTTTACCCCGGCTATCACTTCTGTGTCACTGTTAGACAGAGGCACAGTATACTAACCTCAAAAAAAGGCATAGCAAAATTAATTTAAAATGGGTGGCGAAAGCCAAACACACTCTGGCTAGGCTTATAAATGCCCTAGGGCAGATAGCCTAGTATGAACCTATGAACAAAGAGCAGCTCTTTTAAAACGGTGATGCAGTATTAATTGTCAAAAAAGAAGGAATGATCTAGAATTCAAAAATAATGCAATAATGATGCGGTTCACAAGTTTTAGTAGCATTAAGGCAAAGAATATCTGATCCTGCCTGCCAGTCCTGTTGTTTCTGAAAACAAAGACTGTCTGTAGTGGTACACAGTCACCATATACTTTGTGATATATGTGGCCCTTTCCTGGGGTGATTTATAGACAGACTTGCCCTTTTATTAGTTAGCACACAAGGAGAACCAATGTGCAAGCATTGGGGCATAAATAGCTGAGAATGCCAGGATGTGTTGCACTAGACAACTGATGGTATCAGAGTAAGTACCCCACAGCTGTGCACACCACCTGGAAGTTCTCACAGTCCCTCTCACAGGTATAATGACTCAGTGCTTTCTGTCACTAGTACAAGGTTGGAGGCTTCCATAGGACATAAGCCTCTTAGTCAGCAAACATTGCACTGTTTCATGAAAGATACAATTTGTTTTGCCATGGTTGTAGTATCTTAACACAGCCATACAGTGCTATAGTGTGCTGCAATCCTCTTGGCATTATATGCACAGCTTACATTGTGTGTGCTACCTGAGGGGCATCATTTCTTTTTGTTTGTATATATGTACACCTGCATTTATATGTCTGTACCTTCTGGGCTTAAATAATCTATGCACTTTTGCATTTCCACATGCATGCACTGGTCTACATCTATGAACTGTACACAGGGTGTGATTTCTGCAGTACACTTACCCTAGACAACTGTACATAGTGTTTACGAATACAGTCTGCAATGCATTTCATAAGAAATGACACTTAAGGATCTAGTAAAGTTAATGAATGAGTCTTTAATCATTGTTGCTTGTTAATAAAATATTTTATCAGCTGTCCTTTTTTTTTAGCATTTTATTCACTAAATTTAGATGTGAACTTAGTATCCAGATGTAATTAACCCAGGCCAATATCACTCTAACATGATGAGGTACGTCATACAGGTATCTTATCTACTGATTTACTAGTTTCTCAGACTGTGCTACACTAGCTTAATGCTGGAAGGTATATTTTTCTAAGTAGATAGACTTTTACCACTATGTCTATGACACTTGTATGACACAATATCTTTAATGTGGGGCAATCAATCTACAAAATACGTTTCTTCCGTATTAAGGGACTTAACTTTTTTAATGTATGATTTTGATTTTGTAGTATAAAAAAATGTTTTGCCTGCAAAAGCAAATCTCTGAAAACAGCACAGAAAGATTAATTCACCAAATGTATTACAAAATTTCATGTTACACTTCAAAGATGGGGCTAGACCCATAATACACCTTGTCTGTAGCAGCTTGCTTAAATATTAGAACACTTCAAATCAGTTTATATTGCTACATACAAAAATAGCAGGCACTGAGGTTATGAAAAATGCTGTTATAATTCAGAAATTGTTTGCAAAAGGCTGAACTCAGGAAAACACTGATGCAATCATTATGGTTCAGCAACAGTGTTATCTCAACAAAGCAGACAGTAAGAAAGAGCAACATGATTATCAAAGACGCTGATGGTGTTTGTTAACTGAACACTAACATTTCTGTACAGTAATTAAGCTGCAAATATGGTATTTTCAGAATGCAAAATGATCTAGGCCAAACATCTGTTGTTTCTGGCATATAAAACTGCTAGATAGCCAGTAGGGAAAATGAAAGTCTGATGTACCTTTTTAAGAGGTCACTTAGTTGAGCTCATGCTGTGCGGTGGGATGGCCATTTACTTTTGCTGTCATCTTAACAAACTTTAAGCAATGGGAATGCATTTTTTTTCGAAACTGACACACCTCTTTGGGTATCTAATTCAACAAAGTATGATGACCGAACAATTAAAAACATGTAAACAGTTATGTCATTTTCTCCCAAAATATTTAATTTCCTTTATGCAGTACAGCTTTCTTTGAATGAACATGAAGCTTTATAATGTTAGCAATTTGCTTTTGTAATAACCTAACATAAAAATGTTACTAAAATGATGTGTTGACTTGATTTTTTTCTGTTAACCATGTAAACTCCCTACTTCTTTTCAAGTGAGACCTGAGGGTACTGTCTTTTTGCTCAGAATCAAAAGAATACAATAGTCATATGGATTGTACAATGAACAATTCCAGGACTACAGAACATGGCTCATTAGCTTCTCCTAGCACCAGTCTTTTATAATAAACAGAATTAAGGTAATGAAGTAACTTTATGATAAAGATAATATTGTTTTTCAGATGATCAAAACCTATATCTCATGCATATAAAGCATCATGGAAAACAATTAATGTGCTTACTAAAGTATCATTTTTTTTATTAATTATTATGTTATTAAAACAGTAAAATCCTGACTATGTTGAAATGCTTCATGTTATAATGTTATGATGGAAAACAACACAATAGGCAAAGTTAGCTAGTTGCAATATTAATCATGTGGACCTTCATTCTTTGTTGTTCATCATATAATTTTGTTTTTTTATAAACTATTATGGACAAATGATTGTTCAGTGGTTGGCTCAATGATTCTCAGTCTGATAAAAAGGCTGCAACTGCAGAATGTCTCATGTGCTGTATTCATGGCTCTAAAATACTTAACATTCCTCCTACTGGCATTTGTTTCACATTTTCTACAGATTCATGAATGCTGTAATAGCATGTATAAATCTTAAGCTATTTCAGGATACAGAAACTATTAAAATGTGCTTTAACAATCTAGATACCATAAAAAAATCCATAAAAAAACATAGTTGGCTAAATGTTACAAGTAGTCCTTCAGTTTTAAAATTGCCATTCCTGCAGTGTGTTTTAAAGCAGAACAGGGTATGCAAACCATTATAGTATGTAGCACTAGAAATGCATTGGATATTATATTTAGTGTCTTAACTACTTAAAATATTACTCTGCATCAAAACATTTACAATGTGCTTTTAATGCTTCAACCTTAGTAAAGCCACCTGTGTCTAAAATTATATCAGCTTTTCTTTGAAAATAAGTAAATAACCTTGATTTTGGTACTCAGTCATTTTAAACTACATGCTTACTATGAAACTTATGAGAATTACAACATCAGTACAAATTTTATTGCATGCCTCCACATCTCAGTGTGGGCAGTTAATCTATACAATCCAGTGCAAAGCAATGAAATGTCAAAGGTTGAGCAACAAATAAGCAATGAGTTATGCCTGCTCTAACAACTTCCACACAAGAATGACTTCTAGGGGTGATGGTACATTATTACTAAAAGTAAATTCTTGCAACAATTCTCCAGTAAGTGAAGTGTGGATATTAATTAAAAGTGAAAAAGAGATGCTTTTATTTTAAATGTTACAATTCTATTTCTTTAACAGGGCAACCAGTAATATTAATAATAATAATAATAATAATAAATACATTTTAGATAGAAGTAAAATGCAAGGTTCATATTCCTTTTTCACATAAAGGTATTGCTATTAAATCTGAAATACAATTACTACTGGAAATCCAAGTAAGAATTATATTTATTTTTCATTTGTTGACCTGGATAGTCTGACTGGATACATGTCCATTTTCAGTGGAGGCCTGGGGAGAAAAGCTTCAAGGTAGAACATACAGTAAAATTTATTTTGAGAATCTATCAAAGTAAAACAGTCTCCTAAGATTGTGGTCAGCTTCCATTTTCCTTTTTGTCTTTTTCAATTTATTTTACACATATCACAATATAAATTATATCATATTGTTACTGCTGTGAGAGGAGACTGCATTTTGATTTACGTTCTTGAAAATGATACTGACATGCAGATGTTAAATCAACTTACTGATAAATGCACAGCTTCTACAGACATCTAGAATATATATCTTAAGACTTTTATACTGTGTTCCATTTCTTAAATAGGTAGCAAGAAATAAGGCTGATTTTGCTGCATCAGTCAGGGATTCTCTAAGAATGAACTGGGCTGTGCCTACTGCATATGCTGATTATCAAAAACTGGGTAACAGTTACTTCAATAAATCATGCTAAAGTTCTACAGGATGGGCTACAAAGGAAAAATAAAGTTTGTGCATTAGAAATTACCCCAGTTTCAATGTGAATAGATCTAGATATTTAAGACTTAGACAAAACATAAATAAATGGTCAAATCATAAGAAAGTGCATTTACTAAAGAGGTAGAACCAACAGCAGATGTTAATTTAAGTTATTTACAATTGCAGATTCTTGAAAGGGGGGTTGAAAGAGATCTCTCTAAGCTAGTTTGCATAATCAAGATATAAGGCTGATTTTGGTTCATGAGTGAGGGATTTTGCTTACCTAAGACAGATTTTATCTCAGACCATGCATTTTTAGGTGGAAGAGGATAGACTGTACAATAAGATTTGCCCTTTTTTCTTGTTCTTTTAGAAAAGTTACTTATTTCCATGTAATAATGCCTGTTTGATGGTTGGAGACTTCCAAAGACAGCATATCTTTGTTTTAGTAATTGCTATAGTTCAGGTGTCACCCAATGATAGGTATAGTCTCCGATACTAAAATGCTTTGCAGGAAAAACATTGTTTTGAGTAGTTAGTAAAACAGCACTGAAGTACAACAAAGCATAGGCGCCATTACTAGGGATATAGAAGAGAGGCCATTCAATACAAGATGGCACGATTAGTATTTCTATTCCGGAAATGTGTGGCATTTATTTGTTGCTTGAGGAGGTTTGCAATACTTAAAGGGCCAAAAACAAAGAGATGAGCAAGAATCACAAAAGCTGTTTGACAAAAATGTTAGATAGCTGCAATTAACTGGTGTATTGGCTAGTATGAGTTAAAAAGAATATCAGTTGGTGATGTTTTTACCTATATGACCTGGGATATTAGCAAGGTGGGGAAGACAAACAATATGTTGTCTAACCAAGTTTGGGTCAAGGAAGTCCTAAGTGGTTTATGTTTAGGTCACCAACTGCATTTTCTGTTCATATGGCTGGTCTTATCTGAACATCACAAAATAATACAACAATTAGTTGACAAGATACTGTTGGTAAAAATGATTACAGAAATAAAATATGGCTGAGACATCAAGTAGCTGGGTTAAGAATGGTTGCTAACACTATTTACCACATACAAGGCAATAAGAATCTTAATTACTAGATCAGCAGTCCTGAGTTTTAAAGAGCTGTATACATCAGTGACCCACAAGCTTCCTAAATGAAGAGCATATTAAAAAAAAAAGTTCAGTAAACCATATCAACATCGATTAAGTGGAGCAACAGATGTCTGCCATCTTGCAGACAGTTTGAAGCATGGTAGGATGTGTACCCTGCAAGTAAACAGTGCCATAAGCATAAGGTAGTAGGAGTATTTATATGGCAAAAGCAGATAGCAGAACAGTCAGTTAACCTACAGTAATACTGCAGATATGCACAACTGTCTTCTGTACTACTAATGGACAGATGCAGCTCTTAAATGCTTTATCTCATGCATAGATCTCCACAAATTATCTATGGTATGATCCCAGTTATTCCCATTAGGGGTAAATAATAGTTGTGTAAAATCTTACCATAACCATAGATGTCCCTCTCTTATATATGTTGCAGTATTCAAAACACAAAGGAGTCCACCATAGGCTGACCCAAATGTCCGGTCAGTATACAAAAGTCTAAAGCTACTGTTAGGAACATGCAACATCACACAAAGGACCCCATTCAACATTAGTCATAAAGTGATGTCAGGTATATAGCAGACATCAGCACGAACCATCCTCAGAACTGAATGCCCCAGGAAGAACACCAGCTGGAGATAAACTGAGAGCACACATAGAAAAATCAAACAAGCATCGGGGGAAGGAGGGAGGGATAGAATACTGCAAAATATAGACTAGATGGACATCTATGGTTATGGCAAGATTTTACACGACTATTTTATGTCCTTCTATTCATATGTTGCAGTATTCATAACCTGAGGGAGAACACCAAAGCTCATGCAGAAGCAAGAGTGGGAGGAGGAGCAGAATACCAATTGATTTTTGGGGGTTGTGGAATATCCTTGAAGGAAGGAGGAGTCTTCCATACCATGAAGTATCCTCTGAGGATTATAGAAAGGACCCAAGAGTCTTGGGTGATCTTTTTACAAGCAGGGAGGAACAGTGAAAGATGTCAGGATAGAAGGGTCTGAAATCAAGGAGGCTGGTAGTTATAGACTACCTGGTTTGCTATGAAAGGGTTGATTCTGAGCAGTAGGAATAGTAGAAGAAAACTTGGCAGAATAAGCCTTTCTGGCACCTCTTTTACTCTTAGAAGAAGGGGTTCTGGATAGCTTCCTCACAAAAGGGGTTTTAGAAGGCTAGTTCCATTGAAATTTTGGAACTGATGACACAAAAATATTTTTAAGGTCCTGGCAGTCCTTCACCTTTTCTTGCAAAGACTTAAAATGTTATACCACTGTAGATCTAAACAAAGCCTTGTAAACTAATGAAGCATCCATAATTTTAGCTTTGATATCATCTGGCAGTAGCTGGAGTGTCAGCCAAGAGTACCTCCAAAGGACAGCGCCAGATGCAGTAGCTCTTGCAGATGCTTCTACTGCATCATAGCTGCATTTAATAGAATGACATGCCACTTGGGCAGAGGAACCTAAAAATGGAGCAAGTCAGGATTTAGTGTTAGAGTCTGAAAGCTCAGAAGGGAGCTTAGTGGCTTGAGAAAGGAGGGCTAAGGAATATTTAGCCATACAGGTCTAGTAATTTATGACCCTAAAGGCAAGTGTGGCTGAAGTATATAATTTCCCCAACTTTCTATAACTTTGCTCCCATTATCCTAGGGGAAAAGGGAGATAGAAGGCAAAAGCTTAGAGGACTCGTCTGTAGCCACTGAGAGTGTATCTAGGTATGCAGAAGGGCACATAAACATAAATTTACAGTCTTCTGGCACTTTGTAGAACTTGAATGGCCTTTTAGGAGTAGGAGGTTGTAAATCTGGACACTTAGAAGCAGAAGAGAAAGCATCTAAGAAAGCTGGAAGCACTGAAGATGGGGGAGGGGGATCCATCTATGATAGATCATAATACATTTTTTTGTATCTCAGAAACCTGAGAGCAGTCCCACTGCAAAAAATCTCTCATCTTCACAATGGTCTCTCCAAAGGTAATATCCTTCCCTGGAGATTCAGTTACACTTGATTCTTCCTCTGGGGAAACAAACCCCAATGGAGAAGACATCTGGGCAGAATATGCCAGAAATTCTTCCCCAGAGGAATCATACTCATCAAAAGAATCCTCAATCCTAATCTCTTTTTTGAGGAGAAACTGGAAAAAGGGAAGTAGAAGGAAGAGGGACTCCTTTAGATTGCCTAAGGGCCATAAAAGCATTAAACAACCTTGTGAAAAGGCTTGCCAATCAGTGGATTGTTCCTGAGAAGAAGGAGAAGAATGTTTAGTTTTTCACTTCTTTTGAAGTGCAGCATCCTTATGGTGGAAGGATGGGGGACCCAATGTCAGCCTGTATTCAATAATATTGCCAGGGTCTTCTTCACGAATAAGGATTTGTGTAATGCCTCAAGGACCTTTAGAGACCATGAGCCTGGGTTCCCCCACTACATCCATAGCAAACATCTCCATATCACTGGTGGACATGCTAGCAAGAGTCTTTGGGGCCTCCACACTGGCACCTGAGGAAGCATCACCAGCTACCTCTGAACAGGTCTCCAGGCCAACATCAGCCTCAGGAGAAACATATGGAATTGGAGGAGTAGCAAATACCTCGGGCCAAGATTTCTTGGCCATCTTAAGAGCAGGCTCCCCTAAAGGGTTCAATGCACCTTCCATGGTGTGGCATGCTAAACGCTTAAGCCATTGGTTCTCTAAATATAAATTAAGAGAAGCAAAACAACTGTATAGGGTCTTTGAGACATAGGCCTTGCAAATAGCACAGGAGGTATAGTCATGGTTAGGGCCTAGGCAAAAAAGCCACACATAATGGGAATCCTTATGTGGAATTTGCCTTCCACACTAACACTTGCCCTTCCTACCTGACATATAACCTCAGCAAACAACAGTAGCACAAAAAAATTAAGAAAAAAAAACAATGGGGCACTTATCTGACTCAGAATCCACAATGTTGCTGTCAAGCAAATGACCAGAGAAGACGTTCAGACTGGCAGCAGAAAATTTCTTAGAATGGTACATGCCAACATCTGCTATATACCCGACATCAGTTTATAACCGGATGTTGGACAGGGTTCTATGTGTGACATCGCACATACCTAACAGTAGCTTTAGACTTTTCTATACTGGTGAGACTTTTGGGTTAGCCAATGGTGGACTTCATCATGTTATGAATACTACAACATATGAATAGAAGGGCATTATATAATCATTGGCCATGGGGTGGGTAAGGGAAATTTATAACCAAATGTGATAGCTTATTTTGAACACAAAAAGAAAAACTGGGTAGGCTTAAAATGACCAGAAAAGGCTGAGTAGCCTAGTACTTACTTGTGTGCCTATGAACCTATAGATGCAGGACCAAGGTGTGCAGACAGGAAAATTCAAAATACAGTACATGGTCCTCTGTGTACCCTTCATGCTAATCCTGTCATTAGTCCTCAGGCAATAGGATTATACAGGAGTGCATATGGCAAGGACAAGAATAAACTTAGTTTTTAAAAGCAGATAAATAGAACCACACTCCCAAGCTTTGCAGCTCTTACTAAGAAAATCCTCCTTTTTACCCTGTTATAATAGATGGAACAGCAGCAACAAGAAAATTACTGTTTGCAATACAATGACACAACTATGTGTCAAGTCATTTCTTCATTACTGAAGCATCTGTAAATGACTAATAAGTCGCTCTTGAGTAGTCTGTAGCTGATGCAGCCCAATTCATTTCGCCTTTACTTATAATATTGCATTCTCATTTCTTCTGTATGTCTGATATATATTTTCTAAATCATTTCTAATCTCTTAATTTGCAATTTACTCTAAGTACTAATCATCCCACAGTACTCTACCATTTGTTTTACCGTAGTCTTAAATAATGGTATTAATACTTTTTCTTCCTGATCACTGTTGTCCTCATTCTGTCTCCTAAAACTTCTATACTATCTTTTATCAATGACAACACCCAAATACCTGAGACTGCAGATGGTTCATTGTGCATGTGTACCATGAGTTTCTATTTCTGCAGTGTAAAACACTGCATTTACTGATATTACTGGTGAGTGCAGTGGTTTGCATTGTCACCTCACAGCAAGAGGCTCTCTGATTCGATTCTCGGCTGGAGTGACTTCTGTGAGGAGTCTGCATATCCTCCCTGCATTTGTGTTGTAAACAAATAATAAATAAATAAAATAAGTAAATAAACTGGATATTTCGCCTTTCAGACAAATACAATAAATCATCTAGGCAAAGATTGGTTAAATCATATCCAGTTTTAGAGTGGTCGACAAATTTCCTGTCCCGAATGTCCGTTTCACTTTCGAATGTGGCCATAAATATATTCGACTCAAAGTGGCAGAGTATAGATCCTTGAGGCACTCTACAGTTAATACATATGGATTCTGTCAGAACATCTACTGTCACCATGCACATTCTGTCTCACAGGCAATTATTGACCCAGCGTGTAATAGAACTATTTATTTTCAGTCCCTTCACATTTAGTAATACTGTATAATGCGCAACAGTTAAAAAAATGCTTTTGCCTGGTCTAAATATTTAACATCCAAAGACAGGTAATTATCCATGATATCTGCAAAGTTTGCTCAGAAATGCAATAAGTTATTTTGGAAGGCTCTACCAAAAAGAATGTTGGTTCTAAGCCAAGCCCAAAGGACTGAAGTATCATCTGCCATGTTTTTTTTTTCGTCTTTCGTTTGGCATTTACCTATCATCGAGGATAAACTAAGAGGTCTATATTTTTCAGTTTCTGTAGGGATACACTTCATTACTGACACAGCTATAGCCTCCTTCCATATTACAGGCTTAGCTACTAAGCAAACATTCCTGAAGTATGCGTGTTAAACAGGGTATCAGTGTAGCCCTTATCTTTTTCTAAAAATACAAATTTATCCATTAGGACCTGCTGCAGCATCAAAGTTTCTTGCACTTAATGCAGACTTGACACAGGAGGGCACATATCACATGGTTTCGCACTTCCAACCTTCTATTTTGAACGTCCCTTCATTTCTCAAACAAGGTCCTAAAAATGTGTTTGTAAGTTGTTATTTTTTTGCCCTCACCACCCTTATTTTATAAACATACCAATATTGTGATTGCACTCTCAATACCACAGGACCAAAGATGTTTGAATAATGCGTTCCTACTATCTTGCTTATATTGTTCACTAGGTAATGCTCCTATCTTTACCATGCATTTTATTACACATCTTAAGAAAGTTCTAGCATCAGAAAATGTGTCTTTATTTGCTGCTGTTGATCATTTCCTTTTTACTGACTACGCTTATTTTATTTTCTTTTTGGACAGTTTTACAAAACTTAAGACTGTTATATGGTAGACCATCTTGGATTTCTAGTACTATACAGAAGTACTCAGTTTTATAACCTATAAAGGAATATAATTTTTTTCCCATTTCTCTGCCATATTATTAGTTTGCAATTCTACCATCTAGTTCCATTTGTCTACTTGGATGGGATTAAGTCAAAATCAGCCTTATAAAAGTTTACTGAAATTATTTCTTTCTTTGATTCCTGTTTGACATTGGCTGCTATATCCCAAACTAAGCAGGCATAATAGGTTCATAGGTAGGTACTAAGCTATCTGTCTGAAGGCATTTATAAGCCTAGCCGGAATGTATTGGCTTTCGCCGCCCCTTTAGATTAGGTCCCTGTGCCTCTGTTCAGCAGAGCCACTGAAGTGATCCCTGGGGTAAACTTTCTGTTTCCCATCCACTCGTTAAGGATTCTCTTGAAGAGGGTTAGCGAGGAGCTCTGCTTCATGTAGATTGGAATCTTGTTCTAGAGCATGGGAAGTCTCTGGGACAGGAATCTATCTGTCCAGCACATCCTATTTATTGTTGTGGTGAGGTTTAAATCCCTGGAGCGTGTGGCTCGAGACGATATGGTTTTCTTTAGGTGGAGCATGTCCATCAATTCTGGGTTGGACATGGCCTTGTATGTCAGGCAGAGATCACCTCTGAGTAGGCGGTATGCAACCGGGTACAGCTGGAGTTTCTTCAGTCGAGCTGCATAGGGCATCTGCTTGAGGCCAGTGATCCTCTTGGTGAGGTACTTCTGGGGTCTTTCCAGTTGTTGCAGGTGTCTTGTAAGGTACATCCCAAATGGAGCATTGTACTCTATAATGGGTCTGATGACCTCTTTCAATCTGGATGCAAACCCTTTTGTGATTAGGTGGGCCACATAGAAGGATTTTCTAACAACTTTGACAATGTGATTATCAAAGAAGAGGTTACTCTCTACTTGGATCCCCAGATCCCTTATTACATCTTCCGTATTTAGGGGGCTACCACCTCTATGTGGTAGTTTGTGGGTACTTTGTTTTTTCCAAAGGGGATGATTAACACCAGGTATCTGTCTCAGTGAGAACCTTTTGGAGGATATCTGTGTCAGCTGGAGAGTCAATTATAGCCCTTAGTTTAAAGTCATCTGTGAACTTGGTCAGCCATAGTCCTCCTGTGCTTGCCTGTACCTCTGAGAAGTATATGCCAAACAGGAGGGGTCCTAGGACTGAGCCCTGGGGAATGCTACTTATAACCAGTTTAGAATCAGACCTAGCTCCCGCAACTCTTACCATGTGGATTCTGTCCATGAGCCAGTTGGCAACCCATCTTGTGACGTAGGGGTTTATGTTTAGGCTGGTGAGTTTGTCTATAATACCTGAGTGGGGAATGGTGTCGAAGGCCTTTGCAAGGTCTAGGTAGGCTGTGTGGACCACCTTTCCCTCATCTATAGCCTTGGTAACTGCCTCAAAGAAGTCCACCAGGTTTAGGAGGCATGACCTGCCCTTAACAAAGCCAAACTGGGTAGGGTCCAGTGTTTGGAGGTTCCCAATGTCTTTGTTAATGAGATCCATGATGATGCACTATATAACTTTGCAGACCAACCTAGTCAGGCTTATAGGGCGATAGTTCCCGGGGTCCGTTGTGGCACCACCTTTGTGGAATGGAATAACAGTTGGTGTGCACCACTCTGTGGGCACATAGCCTGTGGAGAGGCTGAGTGTAAACAGTGTGTTTAGGTGAGGGGTTAGTTCCTTTTTGAGCTCATGTAGGACGCAGTCTGGGACACTGTCCGGTCCCATTAATGCTGTGTTTTTGGCTTTGGAGAGGGCTGTTTTAACCTGAGTGTCTGTGATTTCAGGGGCACTACATTCTTCTGGTATAGTTATGGGCCCTTTTGGGGGTGACAGGGGGGTGAGGTTTGCACTGAACCTGAATGCCAGGATGCTGGCCATATAGGTCAGTTCAGTATATTTTGTGCCATTCTGCACCAACTCCAAGCAGATCTGAGAATTGCCACTTAAATTCTTGACATAGCTAAAGAATGTGGTTATCTTTGGAGTCCATGGCAATTTTTCTTTCGAAGCTAGCCTTGGATGATTTTATGAGGGAACATAGTTTTTTGCTGATACTGATTAGGGATGTCTTCCCTTCTTGGGATTTTACTCTTTTCTGTATGAGTTTCCTCCTTTTATTGTATAGCTTGCTTATGGCAGGGGTCCACTAGACTGATTTCTTTTCTTGGAGGAGTGAGTCTTGGTTCTGTTTGGGATAGCATGAACCATGCATTTTGTAGGTGCCCATAGAGTGCATTAGTAAAGGACTTTGCAGCTTGGACAACGTTATCCTTTAGCATGGGGGTTTTGAAACTTCCCAACTCGGTCTTAAGTAACGTGAAGTTTGCTTTTGAAAAGTATTTCACGGTGGTTTCTTTGACCGGGGATGGTGGCGGAATGTGGCTATCTAACCAGTGAGGGGTTGACCTCCAGTGTGAAACACCAGTCGCCCATGATGGTGATGACCAAGTCCAATATGTTGTCTTCTCTGATGGGGGTGTTGACCAGTTGATCCAGGGCGTTTGAGTTTATAAATTGTAAGAAATGTTGGACAAGGGAGTTTCTACTTGAGTAGTTCTCCAGGTTAATGTTTGAGTAATTGAAATCAACCAATAGCAGGGTGTTTGGTAGGACCTTTATGTTTCCCGGTGTTTCCAGGAATGTGGAGTGGGGGTCCTGGGACATGGTAGGTGATCTGTAGCAAGCTATAATTTGAATAGCAGTTTTGCCCATTGTTAGTTGCCCGTGGATAATTTTTGAAGCATCGTGCTGTGCCACTAACCTGGAGGTGTGGGTATCCTTGATGAATATGGATACTTCCCCTGCCTTTTGTATTTCGGTTTGGGTTTTGTGGCTGAAATGTATGGTATGAGTTGTAGCCAGGTAGTGCTGTATTGCTCTCTCAAGCCTTAAACCAGGTTTCTGTTACTTCACATATATCGATTTTTTCCATACTGAGGAGTGCCTCGAGTGCATGCATTTTGAGGTTTAGACTTCTGGCATTGAGTAGCATTACCGGCAGTTTTTTTTACTTGTGCTATTTACGGTGGTGGGTTTGTCTTTTGAACCTTGCCTAAAAAAGGCACTATGGGGTGGCAAGAGCCTTGGCCAGTACTGGAAAGCCTAAGGGTGACAGGTGCAAGCTGTCTCTAGAGAAGCAGCGTGACTTGTCAACAAGCATGTCATCCCAGGCTGACAGACACTGGATTCCCTTTGAATGACACCAGAAGCTTAGCCAATTGCTGAAATTGATAATTATTTCTATATACCGTGGTATCATTCTTGGTGAGGGCAGGATGCTACTCAGGGTCCGGGTCATACCGGCCTGGGCTACATGATCACAGAGCTCCTCCATGTCTCTTTTCATGTAGTCCAGTGAGGTACGGCTCAGGTCATTCACACCAACATGGACAATGACAGAGTCATATTTGTACTTGTTCTGGAGTGACCCGAGTGTTGTGTTATGTGGTGGATCCAGGCACCCAACAGGCAGCTAACAGTAATGTTCTCCTTGTTCAGCCTAGTGAGTGGGACGTCAGTGTGCCTGACTATAGAGTCACCTATCACTAGTGTGTTGGGTAGGTTATTTTGTCTTAAGGGCTGTGATTGCGTGACACATTGGTTTTGTGACGTATGTGCTTCATGATTTGTGTTGGGGGTAGATATTGCTTGGATGTCTGCATTGGAGGTCTCTGTTGCTTTTGAAAATTTTTATTTAGAGCATCCAAGTATATATTCATGTATTTATGGGTGTTTTTTGCCGGTGCTGGTTTCATAGGTATATGTGAGACTGGTGGGGTGATGCAAGTAATTCCCTTCTCTTGACTGCCTGGTCCAGTCTTGGGTTGACAGAGTTTAGCCTCCAGTTTGGCTGTATAATTGCATCTCTTGCATGTATTAGTGTTTGATGGAAGGAGGAGAGGGTTGTCTGTGTACATGAGGCAATTGTAACATTGCCTCAAAATGCCCAGATTCACCAGTTGGACTGGAGAGTACAAGTGAAACTGCCCTTTGGACATGCCTGGATAGGTACAGTGAACTGTTTTACTGATTGCCTGGTAAGGCCGAATAGAGAGCCTTGTCCTTCTCTACAGTATAGGGGGGGGGGGGTCTAGTGCTAAGGTTTATTAGTGGTTGCTATGAGTTTTGAGAAAGTGCCGGGATGAGAAGTGAATGGTTTGAGTGCTTAAGTTGAATGTTTGTTTAGTTTCAAGGGAAAAACTGAAGAGTATAGTTTGTGGAACTGGGAATAGTTATACACTAGCTAACCGGCACTGCCCGGTGCGCAAAACCATGCAAATGCAGGTTTTATAGCAGGGAAATGAAAGAGATAGAAATTAGCCCAAAATGGCAAATAAACTACTAATTTCTGGGCTGAAACCACTCTTCCAGGGGCAGATAGGCTGCTCAAAGCTCCCTCTCTCACAGTAAACAGAGAAACTTCCTTCTGTCCAAGTAAGGTATAGACAAACGCAGAAATTATAACACAGCCCATAATTCAGCACTAACCTGAAAACTGGACTATACTAGCTTAGAAAGGCAGGAAAACAAATATTTTTTTGTTTAGTTTTCAGAAAATAAAGCAGATACAATAAAACAACACTTTAAATGCACAGAAATGGCTATCACACTTGAGCGTGTAGCCTACAACAGCTAAACAGGTAATTTAGACACAAAAATGACTTTGTTAAAGTGCAGGCAGTAAAATAACTACAATATGGTAGCTGAAACAAGCTTTTTAAATCATAGAAACTCTAGAAAATCAGTGTTTTAGGCGGAATTAGCTAAAGGAAGCATGAAAATGTAGAAAAATGATACTTAATCACTCCAAAGTCTCTGTTTTGTCTCTCTGTTGATGTAGAACTCTGCATGGCTCCAGGCAGGAGCTTGCTGAGCTGTATACTAGCTCAAAAACCTCACAAATGCGGGTCTTATAGCAGGGAAATGAAAGAGATAGAAATTAGCCCAAAGTGGCCAATAAACTACTAATTTATGGGCTGAAACCACTCCTCCAGGGACAGATAGGCTGCTCAAAGCTCCCTCTCTCACAGTGAGCAGAGAAACTTCCTTCTGTCCAAGTAAGGTATGGGCAAACACAGAAACTTGTAACACAGCCCTGAATTCTGGACTAACCTGACAACTGGACTATATTAGCTTAGAAAGTCAGGAAAACAAGTATTTTTTTTTTTCAGAAAATAAAGCAGATATAATCAAAAACAACTTTAAATACACAGAAATGGCTATCACAGTTGAGTGTGTAGCCTACAACAGTTAAACAGGTAATTTAGACACAAAAATGACTTTGTTAAAGAGCAGGCAGTAAAATAAGTACAATATGGTAGCTGAAACAAGCTTTTTAAATAATAAAAACTCTAGAAAATCAGTGTTTTAGGCAGAATTAGCTAAAGGCAACATGAAAATGCAGAAAAATGATACTTAATCACTCCAAAGTCTCTCTTTTGTCTCTCTGCTGCTGTAGAACTTTGCATGGCTCCAGGCAGGAGCTTGCTAATCTGTATACTAGTGCAAAAACCTTGCAAATGCGGGTTTTATAGCAGGGAAATGAAAGAGATAGAAATTAGCCCAAAGTGGCCAATAAACTACCAATTTCTGGACTGAAACCACTCCTCCAGGGGCAGATAGGCTGCTCAAAGCTCCCTCTCTCACAGTGAACAGAGAAACTTCCTTCTATGCAAGTAAGGTATGGGCAAACACAGAAACTTGTAACACAGCCCTGAATTCAGCACTAACCTGAAAACTGGACTATACTAGCTTAGAAAGATGGCAAAACAATTATATATATACATTTTTTTCCAGAAAATAAAGCAGATACAATCAAAAAACACTTTAAATGCACAGAAATGGCTATTACACTTGAGGGTGTAGCCTACAACTGTTAAACAGGTAATTTATACACAAAAATGACTCTGTTAAAGTGCAGGCAGTAAAACAAGTACAATATGTAGCTGAAACAAGCTTTTTAAATCACAGAAACTCTAGAAAATCAGCATTTTATACAGAATTAGCTAAAGGCAGCAAGAAAATGCAGAAAAATTATACTTAATCACTCCAAATTCTCTCTTTTGTCTATCTGCTGCTGTAGAACTTTTCATGGCTCCAGGCAGGAGCTTGCTGAGCTGTATACTAGCGCAAAAATCTTGCGAATGCGGGTTTTATAGCAGGGAAATGAAAGAGATAGAAATTAGCCCAAAGTGGCCAATAAACTATCAATTTCTGGGCTGAAACCTCCAGGGACAGATAGGCTGCTCAAAGCTCCCTCTCTCACAGTGAACAGAGAAACTTCCTTCTATCCAAGTAAGGTATGGGCAAACACAGAAACTTGTAACACAGCCCTGAATTCAGCACTAACCTGAAAACTGGACTATACTAGCTTAGAAAGGTGGGAAAATAATTATATATATATATATGTATGTGTGTATATATATATATATATATATTTTTTTTTTTCCAGAAAATAAAGCAGATACAATAAAAAAAAAACACTTTAAATCCACAGAAATGGCTATCACACTTGAGTGTGTAGCCTACAACAGTTAAACAGGTAATTTAAACACAAAAACAACTTTGTTAAAGTGCAGGCAGTAAAATAAGTACAATATGTAGCTGAAACAAGCTGTTTAAATCACAGAAACTCTAGACAATCGGCATTTTAGGTAGAATTAGCTAAAGGCAGCAATAAAATGCAGAAAAATTATACTTAATCACTCCAAAGTCTCTCTTATTTTCTCTCTGCTGCTATAAAACTCTGCAGGACACCAAGCAGGAGCTTGCTGAGCTGTATAATCTCAGCTCCCGGTTCCAAACTCTATGTTAGCAGTTTTTATAACGCAAGTCACTCCCCCCCCCAATTTTCTGCCCTCCTAGGCTGTTTAACTATAGTGTGTCTGTATTTGTGTGTGAGTATGCGAAAAAAGTTGTAGTGACGGACACATAGGATGGGGTATGCAGTTAATAAAAAGTGTTACATGAATCAGGCTTGTTATATATGGACTGTCCAGTTATGTTCAGATAACCACTGCTTGTCTGGGCACCTGTGAAGTAACTGAACTCCATTATCTGAAGTACTGAAGCACACAACTGCTGTTGCATTTCATGATTATTTGTTTTTACTGTCTGCAAATGTATGTTTATATTTATATATGTGCATGCACAGAGATCTCAAAACTTACTAGCCCCTAGAAATGATGATTCTATAACTGCTCAGTGTGAACATTGACTTCCCAATCATCACTATCTCAATACAGTGATCAGAAATGTAAAATTGAGAATGTATCACTGAATTTTCTACTGGTGTCATCCCACCTTATTGTGTATATGTGGGAGGGGGCATATTTCACTTGCTGTGGGAAGCTTTTCCCAAGACTCAGTAATTTTGGCTCTCAGATAGCACAATGTCTGAGATGGGTTTAATGTAATGATGTAAAGATTGCAAATATAGTGCTACCTCTGAGGTGCTATTACTTTTTCAACATCAGGCATTTGTTATCCATTTAAACAATTTCATCCTTCTTGGTGAGTCACCATATAGAATGAAAACTACTTAACTGTACTGCAAAGCTGGAGAAAACTGCTGACAATGGCAGCATCTTGTAACACATCTTCAGTTGTGATGGCCTTTAGCATACCACTAACCATGCCTCATCATTATCAGGGGCTAGTTAGTTTTGAGATCTCTGTGTATGCATATTTATATTTAATTTAATATTTGATAAATTACAGTGAAAATAATTAGGCAGTGGTTGATATGATGGGGCATTAAGACATGACATTCTGGATGTGGGTGGAGGGGTCTCCAAAATAAATTATTACAGGCATTTAATGATTTCTATGTCAGGTAACTGTTGTTAAAGTAAAATCAGAGCATTTTGATTGCATGTTTACAGAGCCAACCATGTCTCTTTCAAATGTACAGATACTACATATATATGCAACAACTCATTTCTAAACGTGTCTCTGTGCATAGGCATATGTGTATTTGATTGTACACAACCTTTAGCCATATGCAGGTCTGCAGTTTTCTAAAGGGATGCTTATTCCTCAGCTAGAATTAGGTCTAACTCTGAATGCAGCTTGTAACACTCACCTTTTACAAACACCCATAGACAAAATATGCTAGTTCATCCATCTTGATCTCCCAAAAATTCTGTCTCCCAGTAAAGGCTACCCATTTTTATCTTGCAGACTCATCAACTTTAAAAAGTACCTCTCTCTTTCCAATTTATTATCCATAAAAACTTCAGCATGTAACATTGCTGGATGGGTCTGGCCTGGTGGTTAAGGTTTACTCCTTATAAACACAAGGTACAGGGTTTGATTCTAACCTCAAGTTATTGGCTAGGGTTAACATGGTCCTTCATGGCAGTTATCCTAGTAAGCACTTCTAAACTTATAATGTCAGGCAGTTTTCTAACAGCTATACTACTTTGCTTAAACCGCAATTCAAAAAGGCAATCTATGAATACAGCTTCAAGAAACATATTCTTCTTAACTGGAACAATCTCCTGGTGCAACTTGAAAGTAAAACTGTCTAAATGGAATTAGGGAAAAACATTAAACAAAGCCTACTATACAACAGTCTATCTCGTTGTCACAGAGGTGACAGGTAAAAGTCCTCACCTTACTATGTGGCTTTTCCTATTCAATCAAGTGTTTGTTCTTTTATTTCTGTCATAGGTTACTAGGCTATTAGCCCTAGGCATTTTATAAGCCTAGCCATGTTATACCCTTGTTCCTTTATTAACCAAGTTGTATGGTTTATATTTGAAGCATGAGCCTATGATCAGCAGCGACTGCCATTATCCAAGAGGGACATAGTGACACCCCCAGGGTAAATTTAATGTCTCCCATCCAGTTATCAAAGTTATGCTTAAATAGTGTTATTGAGGAACTATGTTTTAACATGAATTCTGAGTTTGTTCCAGAGTAATAGCAATCTCTGGAAGATATATCTGTTGCTCTACCATGTCCTGTTAATGTCGCAGGCTAGGATATGATCCCTAGAGTAAGTGAATCTTGTCCCATTTGACTTGCGGATGTGCAGTGCTTCCATTAGGGCAGGGCCAGGTCTGCTCTGTAGGCAATGCACAAGGTGTTTCTCAGCAGCCTATAAAATACAGAATATGGTGACAGGGCCTTCAGTCTGTCCATGAAGGTTATGTGTTGAAGTCCCTGAATTTTCTTGGTGAGAAATCTATATGGTCTCTCCAGCTGCTGCAGGTGTCTAGTGACATACATACAGAAAGGAGCATTTACTCTATTAGTCGTCTGATGAGGGATGAGTACAGGAGTCTTAGCTCTGGATGTGGTGCCCTTACTTATGAGATGTGCAACATAGAAGACCCTTCTTTATCACTGTGGAGACATGGTGATGAAAGTTAAGCTTGCTGTCACCTGTATTCCCAAATCTCCCCCCACAGGGTTTGAGCTAAGGGGGGGGGGGTACTGTTAATATTGTAATTTGAAGGGACTTCCCCTTTGCCAAAAGAAATGATAAACTAAACACAAAAAAATGGGTTAAGTCTGTGGATTTGGCACTAATCATTTCTCTGTGTAAGCCCTTTTTGTAGTCTGTTGAATTGAACTCCTTACATTCAGCTACTTCATGTACTTTGCTTTTTCCCCCTCATATTCTACTTCACCCCTTGCGTCATGCTTCACCCAGTACTTAATCTACCACTTACCCTTCCTTATTTGTGTCTTCTTCCTAAATGTCCTTCCTTATATGGTTTCCTTTTATTTCCATGTCTACACTTCTACTATGCAGATAGTTTTCTTGACTACGGCACGCTTCTTTTAGTAAGATCTAACTTGTCAGCTCCTAAATATAATATAACTTTAGTCCCCTTAGGTTTGCCTGTAAGACTAGCCGTCATTTAATCATATGAATTACAAATGTACCTTTCATACATTTAATTACTGTCTTACAATGTTATTTGTTTATATACTTGCATTGTATGTATGTTTGTGCCCTTCTTGCATTTTGTAGTATTACTCTGTAATGGAGTTTGCCTTTGCCCCAGGCTGTAACTGAAATGGTCCCAAAGGTTAGCCTACCTCACAGTTAAATTCAAATAAGTAAATGAATATGTAACCTTTCTATATGGGGAAGGCATCCCCTTTGTTTTATACATTTTATTCTAAATTTAGTAGCCATGTAATTGCACATGATCTGAGTTCACTGTTTGGGGAATAAATCTGTGAAATACAAAACTTAGGTTTCAGGCAATAACATAATAAGAAAATTACTATATTTTCCACTAACTTGACATCTACCTGTAACAGAAATAATAAGATAGTTTTCCTTGTTTGAGCATGCAGAGTAAAAACTCTGTAGAGTTCTTCAGCAAAATCTGCTTTGCATTTTGCTTCATGAAACATCTAAAGCAAAGGGTGTATTATTTGGAGATATATATAGTCTAGAAGATTTCTGCTGGTGGACCATAAATAGCTGTTTTACTTATATAAACGTTGCTCTCTGACTGTCCTATTCTCCAGTGTCTTAGTTGTCCAGATTTAACTGAGCAAAGATAAACTGATCAAGGTCTGCTGCTTTTTAAAGTCATTTAGTTTCACCTAGCCCATTATCATAAGCTTGTAAACTAAATGTCCTCAGGGATTATATGGCCTTTCAGACTCCTCACAGCCTAATCTGTTTTCCACACATGATTACAAAAGCAGTAAGATAGCATTTCCACTCATCTTTCTCAGAAAAAAATGAATGATACAAAAATGTTTCAGAACACTTGAGTGTTCAGATGTTAATCTGTGTTTAGTCATGTCATCCTAAATGAGTTATCTCTCATCATTTTTTTTACACTGGGAATCATAATTTCCAAATCCTAAAAATAAGAAAAAATAATATTTTTTACAAGATGGTTCTACATCCCAAATGTAAGGGACTTGGTAATCCTACACTCTTATTCATATATGCCAAATGCATGATTTGTCAACACTGGGGAAAAGTGAAAACACTCAATTTATACAACGACCCCCCCCCCATTAATATTCCAAACTGTGCACACTGATTGGTCAGCATGCATGCTGTAAATCAGAGTTATAACTCTTTTTACAGCAACGGAGAACGCAAGATCTCCATTGCTTTTTACACACTGTCCCGCTATGTTAAACGAGTTTAACATAGCAAGACAGCTTTAAAAAAAGTAACGGAGATCTTCCTATCTCCGTTGCTTTCTTTAAAGCTGTCTCGCTATGTTAAACTCCTTTAACATAGCGAGACAGTTTGTAAAAAGCAATGGCGATCTTGCTTTCTCCGTTGCTTTTGCCCACTGCTCTGATGTACTGTGTAAGCATACGCATGTGCAGTACATCAGAACTGCCGCAGAATACCAGACAGCTGCGGAAGGGCGGCAAGGAGGCATTATGCAATGCAATTATTTAAGTATTTTTTTTCTTAAATAATGTCAGTGTATAACAGCAATAACCCACTTCTGGGTGTTGGTAATGCTGGATTTACCAATCGTTGTCTTTGTTTGGCCACTCAGGCTTCGCCCTCGTGACCAAACCACACCAACCGTGGGTAAATCAAGCATTACCCACACCCAGGTGTGGGTTATTGCTGTAACAATGCATTGACAGTACAATGCAAGTGGCTTCAGTAAACCTCAATGAAGAGAAAACTGCTCACATGAACTACATCTACCAGAGTGTAGGAAAAGCATTTGTAATGCCATTGATACTTCCTCAAGGCCAGCTCACATCATAGCCTCTCTGAGACTTACTGTCATATAAACTGGATTTAAATACTTGTCTCCATCTCTTCACTTTCACAAGAATGCAAGCATTTTGTTATGTAGCCTTTAAATACTAATCTTTTTTCATAAATGAGCAGAGATTTTAATAAAAAATGACATTATCAAAATATTTTAGCAATTTTTTGATCTGAATAATGTTGTTATATTATACCATTCTGGAATGGGCTACTCTCTTGAGTCAGTGACAACAGCTGTAGAACAGCATCCAGATTATATATCTGTATTGTGGGTTATATAACCTCATTTTATATCTCATTTACATGTTGTTGCAACAGTAACTTAATTTTCATTATCTCGTAAGTCACTATAGGAAATGAGCCAAATAGGCCATTTTTACTAATAAAGATGATGAAACGCAAATTAAAAACATTTAGAACCTTCAGCTGGCGAGAAGAAAATGCAGTCTGTAACTCATGTCTTTTGGTAGCTGAGTTTTTTAATGGGTAGGTTTTTGTTCAATGAAAAAGATGAAAGATTTGTATTCTTTACTCTTATTCTTATGTGCTACTTCTTGAAAGAAACTTTATGCTAGTTGCACTGAAGCTGATGACTTCAAAGAAAGGAGGATTTGTAGTAAATAACCCAATGGGCATGGCTAACTTGAATGGGTGCTATTATATTATGGCAGGGTCAGCTGTGACCACGGTTACAGGTTAAGCAGTCTTGTAACACAAGTATTCCTCTTCAGTTCTTGTAGTAGTAGTCTTGCTGTTTAGAACACGTGACTGAACTAGTCTGAGTAATAGATTATCCTTCAGCCGTATGAGATGGCTGAATAACTTGACCGTAATGCCCAATGTATAAGTCTAAACACAGACCAAGTTGATCATGGCTATGCAAAACTACTAACTCATATGCACACTTGATATCATCACACAACGACAACATACGTGCAGGACTTTTTTTTTAATTCAGCTCTGGCTCTTCTCCTTTTAAGACAGCCTGAGCTTTGGAAACTAATCAAGGTGTAATACCCTTTTTCACTCCTTTCTCATTATACAGCTTTGCAGAGGAGATGAAAGAAACAATAAGGGGGAAAACATAGCAGCTGGAGTTTTAAATATGTGTAACAATCCAGTTCTCCATCTTGTGGCTTCCAGTAATTTTCTGCATAAACGTATGAGACTGAATGTCACTAGTGAGGATTTACACTCCAGCCTCCCTCTCAGGGAAGAGACCCAAAGAACATACTACTCACATAATCAAATTCAGAGTCAACAAGTAATATTTTAATTTTTGAATCCTGATTATTGCAACAACTATTGTAATTCTAATCAAGTCCAAGTACTAACTGATATTCTGGAAAATCTGTTCAAGTCAGATGCATACTTTTTTGTGACTCCCAAAAAACTTTTTTCCCTCACGTCACATATATTTTACAAAAAGAAAAGCAAGTGGCATGAGTCATGCTAAATGGCAAATCACATATATACTGACGGTTTTCTTTGTGGATGTACAGTAGTTACCATGGATAGAAAATGATGTACAAATTTGTAGTTACTTAATTACACAGGAAACCGGACTAAATAACCAGTACACCAGCAGGACCAGTAACATAAATAAAAAGGACACGTGTTCAATTTTCCGTTTTCAGAAGCAATCAGAAATTACTTTGTGATGGGTAATTTTTTTCTAAAATTTTCATTAAATTCTAAATGTGTTATACTATCTTTAATGATATGCTTATTATATTTTTGCCTAATTTATGTCACTCTCATTTTGTTTAAATTTGTGTTTTTGAGCAGTATCGCACAATCCTATTGGAAATGGGGTACATGCTATTCTGTATTTAAATGTTATGCTAATTAGGTGTCTAGACTTTTGTCTAGATATACCTACTTTCAAGAGCCTTGGGAACGGTTTTCTATATCTGTAGGTTGAGAGGTAAGCTCTCCTTTAATCACAAGTGACAGTGTAGGAAATCTTTCTACTTGGTGCAGCTGATCACTAAGGAAATATCACCCAGATCTAAAAATGTTCTGTCCTCTTGTCTTAATCTCTAGTCAGACCAGCTACAGAATTCAGTGCTCCAACTGGAATGTACCACACCAGACATTCCAAACAGTCGGAGATAATGCTAGAGGTTTCAAATAAAGAGGAATACAGGCTTAAAATCCTTATGCTATCAGAAAAGTTTGAAAGGATTATCCCTCTTTTTTGTGTCTTACAGGCTTCTCAGAGGAAACCTATATCTTGCATTCCAAGTCATCTAGGACCTGGTAGTCCTGGATCCCTTGTATGTTCATAAATCAATGTATTGCACAAATATCAGAAGAAGGAATCTAAACGTGATTCTTGATGGGAGTTGCACTGTAGGTTGGGAAGTGGAATGGTGTTTATTGTTACATGACTTGGTAGCCTTGAACTTCCCATGATGCCTAATACTGCATAATGGCTAATGAACTCACTTATTTGAGTTGCAATTTTTACATTTATCTGAGTCATCAAGACTCTGTTGTCAATGTTGGATACTCCTTCTATCAACTTTCTTTCTCACTAAGGTTCTTGTTAGATTGATGTTGACATTCCAGTAGTTCTCCACTTTGATTACATTTGGCCTCCTCGTCTCTGCAATCAGGTTGATGTACTGTAGTGATATGGTTTTTGTTTTCTGTCCACTGCTTTATATTTATGCCCTCCCGTCTATGTAAGAGAAAACCTAGCCACTAATATTAATTTCTCCTGATGGGGCCATTGATTTATGTTGCACGTTGGTTTACACCTGAGTTTCTAGTATCTCCTTTGATCTCTCTGCACTGGAAAAGGACACCAACCAGTTTTTCCTGAAGTGAGGTACTTTGCATGAAACATTTACTGAATTGAATAAAACAGAATGCACATCACTTTATCCTAAACAAAATGATTGCAAAAGAAGCAAGTCAACATTCTCTGGACAGTCTGAAAACTAAGATAATCCTTAATATTTTATATCTTGTAGCTTTTTGTAGAGATCTAAATTGACTTATGGTACTGATGGAAGAAGTGAGAATTTTTATGGATGAAAATCATACAGTTACTGACATGGGTCTAGAGATGCCAGTGAAAAAAGGCAGGTACTTTAATATGCATTAGATATATGGGGCATTTATAACCTCAGAAATTCAGTAAAGATAAAGGCCCATAATATTGTCACATTCACCCTGGAATTCAGTGGTGCTAATTTGCTAAAGCAGGACAGTCAATTAGTGTGACAGTCCGAATCTCTGATTCAAAGGCAAAGAGGCCCACAAGATAACCAAATTAACAAATGATTATCATGTTTCTGAAGTGAACAATGGTGTGTCAGATTTGCCAGCAATAGTGTTTTTCAGCCTAAGTATCCCGAGTGCATCTCCTAAAACACTCACACACACACACACAAAAACATTCTAAAAGTTGCAAATAACGCCTTACACACACACACTCACAATCATTGAAACACTCACATACCTACTTACGTGCTCCAATACACACACACACACATGTACAGATTCCTATACACACTTCAAAAGGGTGACCACCAAGATTTACACTCCCCAGCACCACTACAAATACAGATCTGGAATGTCATGCAGCAGTAATGGTACAAGTTGTGACCAAGCTCATAGGGGTGGGCGAACACTGTCCAAAGATTGCGTTTACTTTTTTCTCCTAGCAAAACATTTAAGTCCATAGAGTGATTTGCTGACTTGTTCTACTGAGTTAATTCACTGTCATTGCCATTTAGGCAGGATAGCACATTTATTTATTTATTTTACATTTGTTTACTGGGAACGTCTGACTGGGCATGAATCCCATTTTCAGTGGAGTCCCGGGGAGAAATGCTCTACAAAGATTAGTACAGCAAATGCAGTAAATACAATACACACATTAATAAAGTATAGTGCAGAGTCAAAGAGTTAATAAGGTACAGTTTCAAGGCCAAGAAAGGAGCAAAAAGTAAATATACTATAAGGAGCACAGTGTGTTACAGTAAACAATACAGTTGAAAGGACATTTTGTTCAGTCATTTGGTTCCATTCATCAGTGGCTAGTACAGTAAACACACATTGATTATGGGTATAGAAAGGAGTTGTTGCAAGTTTTCATAGAAGGTTAAAGTATGATATGATCCAATTAAGTGACGCTCCCCAGGGTAAGAACAATTACATAACCAAGAATTATGTAAATAGGACAGGAGGAGTTTTTTGAAATTATTTTTGTTTTCAGTGGTCCTAACATCTATAGGGATGGTATTCCATGCTTTTGCAACAGAAATGGAAAACAAGAAGTCCCCAGAGCTATTGTTGCTTTTGCCTATGTCAGCCAGTTCTTTATTGGTGAATCTTAATAAGTGTTTGTTAGAGAATATATTAAGTAGACCTTGAAGAGCAGGAACTCTGTCAGGACAATATAGAATTTGGTGGGCTATTGTAAGCTAGTTATGTGTGAGCAGGGTAGGAAATTCTAGCCAGTGTAGTTGCTTAATTGCTATGCAGTGATGTGTCCTAATGGGTGACTCAGTAGCAAACATAGCTATTTTATTATAGCAGATGTTTAGTTTGTTAAAGTCTGCTTTGTTTAGGTTGATGAGTATGGGGGAGGCATAGAGGAATGTGGATAGTAGGTGGGTTCTTTTGATGGTGGCTTTACTGTCATTGGTGAGGTACTTTTTGCATCTATATAGGGTTCTGAGGCTTTTTTATGGACTTTCTTATTTGTCTGTGCAATGTATATATCACATTTCAAGTTGTGATCTATAATAACCCCTAGAAGTTATGTTGGACAGGTGTGATAGGGTTATTAGCTGTGTATACTGTGAATGGTGGTATGGGGGTCTAAGGCTCTAGTGGGATAGAATATCATTATCTGTGTTTCACTGGGGTTAAGTATTAGTTGGAGAGTTGACTAACCAGGTTTCAACAGCAGTAAAGGACTCGTGTCAGTTCCTGTAGTTGAGGGAGTAATGGGGAGGAACAGATTAAAGTAGTGTCATTGGCGTACTGGATTAGAGTGGTGTGCTGGGTAGTTTTGTGGAGTTGGTTGGTGAATATGTTTAAAGAAGAGGTCCAAGAATGGATCCTTGGGGGACCCCTAGGGTGACCGGTAGGAGGGGAAATAAGGAGTGTTGCCATTTTACTGCTTGTTGGTGGTTGGTTAGATAGTAATCAAGAACCAGGCACAATGACAGCAAATAAATCCAAACAGCCACAAAAAAACAAAGAAACGTGGAGTAAACCACCAGAAAAATTTATTGTAATAATGGGTGCTTTTGTCCAGAATTAACCAGAATTCTTCAGAGTAGTCTTCAAACCACGCTAGTGTGGAGTAATTAAGATTGGAGAGAGCAGAAAGGAGTTTGGGATGGAAGACGGTATCTAAGGCCTTGGAGACATCTAGGAATGCAGTGGATACTAGGCTATCATTGTTTCAATGTTGGTTTACTGTGTTGGTAAAGCTAATAAGGGCTGTGGTAGTACTATGATTGGGGAGGAATCTATGCTGGGTGTTGGTTAGCACTTTATTAGTGAAAATGTTTACATTTTATGAGTATTTTAGATAAGGGGGATAGAATGGCAATTGGACAGTAATTAGATAGTTCCACAGAGTTTTCTAGTTTATGGAGTGGTATTATATGTGAAATTTTCTACAGAGAAGGAATATGTTGTTCTGATAAAGAGCAGTTGATGAGCATGGAGACTGGGTAAGAGATGGATTTGGCTGCGATCTTCAGATATTCTGTAGGTAATGTGTCAGCGACCAGGGTTGTGGGTTTAAGCCTATTTAGGTATTTATATATTGTGCTAGTTGGGAGAGGCTGCAAGGAGAAGAGGATTTGCTCTGCTGGTACAGAAGATAGTTTGGATGCAAAGTGGGAGAACTATTATTGGTGAGGGCTAGGATGGATTTTGTGAAGTGCTTGTTGAATTGTGTGGCAATATTATTGGTGGTGGTGTCAATGCTAGGGGTAGAGCACTGGTCTTTCCTGGTTGCAGGAATTTAATGGCAACCCATAATTTCTGTGGGTTATTTTTGTATTTGGTTTGAATGTCTATATAGTGGTTCCTTTCGTCTTTCCTAATTTGTTTTTTGGCTTTGTTCCTTAGTACCTTTTATACCTATTAGTTTGAGTTTTATTTTGATGCCACAAGTCCCATGCTTTATCTCTTTGTTTTAGTAGAAGACAGGTATCTCTGGTCAGCCAGGGGCCATAGCTGGATTTAGTTCTGATAGGGGCAACATGATTTAGAATGTTTAGGAAAGTGTTATTGAAGTAGTCTACGGCACTTTCAACAGGGATGAAGAGATGAGAATGGTCTCCAGATGCATTGATTAAGTGCAGATATGAAGTCATGGGTTTTGAAATTCTGTATTGTGTACTGGATTTCTTGGATAGTGGAAAGTTTAATGGCTTTCCCTTGGTGTCTAATTATAAAGGTCAGAAGGTGGTTGTTGAGGGTGTCTGGGAGGGATCCTGAGTGGTAGGATTGAGATGGTCTGTTAGTAAAAATCCACTGTAGGATGTACTCCTTTTTTGATGCTTTATCTACTCGTGATGTGGTTTTGATTAGTTGAGTGAAACCATGTAGGCTAATGTGGTTAGTGGGGTGGACTGAGTTACAAAAGGACCAGTTGATATTAACATCACCTAGTATGACTGTTTCTTTGGGAAATTTTTGGGATCCAGTCTAGAAAAGATTCTACTGTGTTAATGTTATTACCAGGGGTATGTAGGTACCAATTATATGTAAGTGTTTTTTTTACTTCATTTTCAGCTTAGTGAACACAGTTTCTGCATTATTGAATTTGGGTTGTTCATTGGCTAACAATTCAATGGTCAGGTTGTTTTTGAAGAGGAGAGCATTGCCTCCCCCTCTTTTGGATATTCTGTCTTGTCAAAGAACATTGTAACCAGATGGAACAAAGATATTCTGTATGTATATACCTCCTGGTAACAATATACCTATCTTAGAAAACTTTCTTAGCTGGGTCTCTATCAACTATCCCCAGGAAACTATAATTCTCGGTGACTTTAATATAGACTGGAATACCATCAACACTGAAAATCCCACCTCTCACATCAACCTAAATGGTTTCACACAAACCATTACCTCTACTACAAGGTTTAACAAACCAAGTAAAAAGCAAACCATTTTAGACTGGATACTAATAAACAAACTTAACATCACATACAATGTAGGTACTTTGCCTGATGACCTCAGTGATCATTGCTTAACCTTTATCACAAGAGAGAAGAATGACCTTCCTCACCTTCCTAATATTAGAAATATACGATCTACCAAACACTTTAAAACGGACCTATTTCAAAACGAACTCAGAGCCTGTAACTGGAACCCCTTAAAAATACTTCCACTTAATCTAAGCAGTATCATTCTTCAATTCTACTTTTCTTTCCATCCTGAATAAACATGCTCCCGAACGTACCATTAGAATGAGGTCAAAACAGCCCCATGGCTCTCAAATGAAACTAAAAACTTATCCTCTCTAGAAACAAAGTCTGGGCCAAATGGAGGCACCTTAGAATAAACTCTGATTTCCTTCACTTTCACAACTAAGAAACCTGACCAAAAAAGCTATATTAAATGACAAAAGAAAGTTTTACTGTGAAATACAAGAAACCCATTTTAATAAACCAAAACAATTTTGGTCTTCCGTCAATAAACTCCTTTCCCCAGGTTCAGTCAAAACTCCCTCCCCACTCAATGCTGACCCAGACACCCCTGACCAAACTGCCAATGCTTTCAACTCCTTCTTTACTGAAACCATTCAATCTCTTGCAAGTCAACTGAACACTAATAACTTCTACCCTCCAAATATTTTAGCAAGCTCTTCCTACAACTTCTCTCTACAACCAGTCTCTACCTCTTTCATCCATCGACTTCTCCTCAAACTGAAACCTTGTACACCCTCTGCTGACAAGCTTCCCTCCCTCTTTCTGCAAAAGGCTGCCAAAGAAATTGCCTACCCAATTTCTATACTTATAAATAGAACCACCCAAGAAGGAACTATCCCAGACATCTGGAAAGTTTCTCATATTATCCCACTACACAAAGGCGGTAACTCTATCAAGTATTCTAACTTTAGGCCAATTGCACTTCTCTCACCTTTAGCAAAGATTATGGAGAAGTGTATTCATCAACAACTTGTTCAATATCTGTCCCTACACAATATCTTAGCTAACTGTCAACATGGTTTTAGACCCCACCATAGCACTACCACTGCCCTCCTTTCCTTTGTAGATACTATCAATAGCAATCGCAACAATAACCTGGTCTCTCCTGCACTATTCATTGACCTTTCAACAGCTTTTGACATGGTTAACCACTCTTCTTTAATTAAGATCCTGGAATCCCTCTCATTTGATAAACTTTCCATAAAATGGTTTAGTTCATATCTCTGCAACAGACAACAAGCCGTTCTCTGGGATCACCACATCTCCTCCTTATTGCCCATTTCTATTGGAGTCCCTCAGGGCTCTATTCTTGGCCCACTTCTCTTCTCCCTCTTTATTAATGATCTCCACTCTGTTATCCCACAAGCCACCTGCATTCAATACGCTGACGACTCCACAATTATTTGTTCAGCAACCTCATCTTCTGACCTAATCACACTAACCCAAACTATCTTCAACACAGTAGAAACATGGTTTACTAGACGATACCTCCTCCTTAATGCTAAAAAAAACAAACTTCTTCTCTTCACCCCCACCACTCGTACCTCCCCACTACATTTTACCATCCTGTCTAACAATAATACTGTCATCTCTCCAGACTCTACAACTAAACTGCTTGGAATAACCATTGATAACAATCTCTTTTGATCAACACATCAACAACACTATCAAATCTGTAAACAGAAAAATGGGATCCTTATACCGGATCAAACCATTTCTCACCCCATCAGCAAGAGCTACTATCGCCCACTCTCATCTTATATCCACTCTCTTTTATGCCTCTCCTATCTTTACTAACCTTAAGAAATCTAACTTAAACAAACTAGCAACTTGCTACAATAACATTGCCCGCTTCGCCACTGGCAACCCCTTTAGAACCCATCACTGCCTTAATTTGAAACTTCTAGGCTGGCTAGAACTACAGAACTATCTTACACTGACACAACTCTCTATTGCACACAAAATTTTGTACCAACCTAATAACACTCCAATTCTTTCACAGCTTTTACCCGTTATAACAATCTTACCTCCCTTCGCTCCTCTTCTAAACTCTTGACCAAACCCATAAAAGCTCACAACTTAGCTGGTGACTCACTATTCACTAATACCACAGGCCAAGTATGGAATTCTCTACCTAGGGATATAACACTAATCACATCCCTACCCCTCTTCAAACAACATATCAAACTGTACTTCCAAAATCACTGGCTTTGCTCATGTAATACTCCTGACTAACTTTTCTACCCCCCTCTCCTGACCTTCAACCTCTCCTGGTGCTTTATATCTTGCATATACCTTTCCTCTCACTTCAATTTCACTCTTTGTTCTGACCTATTTTTCTTACCTTTCCCTTATCCTCTTGTTAGTCTCCCTTTTTTTCCTCTCATCTCTTGACTACTATCTCATTCCTATCCTCTCAAATTACTTAATTCCTCCTCCTTCTCTTTCCACTCTATTTTTTATTGTAGTAGGAGCCTTATGGCATAGCCTGTATGGAATTTATTAAGCAGCCCTTGAAACTGTCCTATCTCTAGTCAGGACTTTTAATGATAATGTACCTTCTTTTTGTGAATTTGATTCACCTAGTTTATTATTAGCAATTTGTACTCATTCTTGTTTTTTACGATTGTTGTCTTACTTGTATTCTTTGTGTTTATTAAAAGTATGTCTCACTGTTATGTTCTATGTGGAGCTTTTCTCCCCGGGCCTCTACTGAAAATGGAGATATATCCAGCTAGACTAGCCCGGTTAACAAATGTAAAATAAAATAAAAAATAAATAAAATAAATATTATTATTGTTTAGTGGTTTTAGCCAGGTGTCTGTGAGAAGGACTCTGTCGAGGGAGTAGAGGGCCAGGGTAGAGTGTAGCTCTGGGATTTTGCTCAGTATGCTCCTTATGTTTATGTTGTGTATAAGGAGATCTGTTGATTTCCTTGGGGAGGTTAGAATGTTATTTGTTTAGTAGCGGGGGGGGGGGGTGTTATTATTTGTAGGGACAGGGTTTGGGTGCACGTCTCCCCTAATTATGATTGAGAATACTATTTAGATTATAGATTTTAGGCATTTGATTATAGAGACATTATATTTTGAGGAAATGTGGTTTATTTGGTGTGGGGTTACTTTGAATGTGGCAAGGTCAAGATTTGAGATGTCGTGGATCATAGGATAATAACATTATAGGACATTACTAGGCTAATGGCCCTTGGGCCCTTACAAGCCTAGCCAAGGGTTTATCCCTAAAAAAGAAACCTCAGTCAGAACCTGTCACTCCTGTCAATGAGGGACAAATGTGGTACTCCTGGGACAAATTTGTGGTTTCCCATCCACTCATCAAGGTTGTGCTTGAACAGGGTCAGCGAGGTTCTCTGTTTGACATGTATGGAAACTCTATTGCAGAGATAGGACAGCCTCTGGGAGACAAACCTGTCTCTCTCCAGCAGGTTTTGTTGATGTCGCACATTAGATTTAGGCCTATTGAGTGGGTAATGCGTGAGGAGTTAGACTTATGGATATGGAGCATCTCTTGTAGGTCAAGGTCCGATATTGCCTTGTAGGCATGACACAGATAACCTCTGAGCAATCTGTATGATACTGAGTAAAGTGTTAGTGATTTCAGCCTGTCCACATAGGACAGGTGCTGGAGGCCATGGATACTCTGGATTTTCTTTGTGAGGTATTTCTGTGGTCTTTCTAGTTGGTGCAAGTATTTGAAGAGGTACATATCAAACAGGGCATTATACTCAATTATAGGTCTAATGAAGGAGGAGTACAGAGAGGTAATAACCTCCTTTTTTCTGGATGCAATCCCTTTACTTATGAGACAAACCAAGTAAAAGACTTTTCTGGCCACTGCCGCCACATGATGGTCGAATGTGAGATTATTGTCAACCTGAGTACCAAGCTCTCTCACCATGGGTTGTGTGCTTAGGGGGGTTGGCGTTGATGTGGTGATCAGTAGGGGCCGTGTTTTTGTCGAATTATATGATAATACATTTTTTGTATTTAACTTAAGGCCATGACTTTGGCACCAGTTATTTGTAGCTGTGAGACCCTCTTGCAGTATGTGAACATCATTTTGGGAGTCAATGACAGCACCCAACTTACAGTCATCCACAAACTTGGTCAGCCACAAACCCTTTGTCTTTGCCTGGACCTCTGAGAAATAGATGCCAAACAGTAGCGGTCCCAGGACAGATCCCTGGGGAACACCACTAGTGACAGGTCTGCTGTCAGAGGTGGTGGCACCTATTTTGACCTTGTGGGTCCTATCTGTGAGCCAGATGACATAGAGATTAATACCAAGTTGTGCTAGCTCTTTGATGATGCCCAAGTGGGGAATTGTGTCAAAGGCCTTGGCCAGGTCAAGGTAAGGTGTATGTACTGATAGAAGAAGATTTTACTGAAAAGATTGGTTTGACTTGTGAATGGGTAGGGCAGGTAGGGAATTTAGTCTGAAATTTTGAGTTGCTAGTGTAGTGGTAGGAGATTAAGTGTGAGGTGATGGTGAAGCTTATTATTAATGAAAAGGTTAGGGGCCATATTTTTCTCGGGCATAGTGTTGCTGTATAGTAAAGTTTTAGTAGGTATCTTTAGAGGAGTGAATAGGGATTTAGTTATGGCTATACTTTAAATAGGTTGTGGATAGACTGGGGGGATTAGCCTGAAGAGATTGTACAAATTGGGTACTGGGTGCATGAGGTGATATTGAGTGAAGGTAGATGATGATGTGGATTGATGCGAGTGAGAAGAGGAGGGGCTATATAGAAATGAGGTTGGTGTGAGAGAGAGGCTTAGGGAAGCGACTAGTTAGGTATAAAGGTCAGGAGCCTGGGGTGGGTGTGAATGGGGGTAGAGTAGGGGAGTAGAGTAAGCCGAAGTGTAGCATAGGATGAACGGAGAGGGAAGAGCCAAATTCCAGATATATGCAAGTAAAAACAATCAATTGGTCTGAACTATTGGCTTGTTAGTAGCAATTTGTTTGTCCATTAAACTATAACACTTGTTATTGTTGATATTAGTGAGACTGCCTTGGTATAGGCAGTTCTGAGCCTAAATGAAATTTATATAGTAAGAGGGCTATGGTTAAATAGAACAATGGAAAAGGTGAAACAAAATGTATTTAAGAAAGGGAGGGAGTGTATAGGGAAGGTATAAAATTCAAAAGATGTCTGCTGACCAAATTCCTATAGAGACTAGAGGAAAACTATAATCCAGTACCATGTGCAAGCTACTGCGATAATATTGGAGGAGGAAGACAAAGAGTACAAAAAAATCCCTGCTACTGACTCAGGCATTTGTGTTTAGCAAGTTAAGGATTATCATAAAATATAGCTGTCAAAATAACCTTTGTGTGGTGAAACATACATATACTTGTGTTGGGTTCTTCAGGGCAGCATAAACTCCTGGTATCTTTTAGGTTTCACAGAGATGGATTTTTTGCAGTGAAAGGAGCTGTAGCGGGTTGCAAATGCTAGGAATGCACAGCAATTTAGAGCTAAAGAAAAGAGCAAAAGGGAAATATAATGGTAAAAAACAGGCAGAACAATATATAGTAACTATGTAGAAGAGCAGTATCATCCACTAAATTACCACAGTAGTATTATTTAAGGTGTAGGAATCAGTATAATGCAACATATAAGAAGTATGTATTACTGGCTACAACAAACCTCTAGGCTCGTTAAGGCATAAAAAACCCACACCAATTCACTACACAGCCTCCGGTACATACAGTGAGAGATAGTACCTACACAAACACACTCCATCTCAGTAGAATGCAGAAGCTACGAACTTAAAAAGATATCATTTAGAACATGGCTGATTTGCTTTAGCCACTTCTCCAGACAGCTGCATTTGAATGCATTCTGACAAATAATATGCCTCTCTATGCTTGTGTGACTGCCAATGAAAAACAGTGGTGGGATTGCAGCCTTAAATCACTCAGGCTTGCAGTAATATTTAAATTTATGGGGTTAAGGCTTCCACATCATGATAAGCCTTCCTGATGCCCATGGTCTGGAATTTCTAAACTCCAGAAACTTCCAGAAATGCCAGTATTATTTCGCATACAATAGTTTTCTTTATCTGCTGATTTCACTGTTAATGCTCAGTTCAGCAACAGTAAGAAGGTTAAGTCATAATGTTTCTTCCAGCATCCTGATGTTAATTTATGAATTGGCCTCAACATGTTATGTATTTATTTGCATTTATTTATTTATTTTTTTACATTATTTATGTACTCATTCATTCTGCAAACTACAGTCACTTTTAATTATCAATGCGTTTATATCTGATGCTCAGTTTTTGTAACTGTAACCACCTGTTTTATGGAAATGCCATTTATCATACAGGCTTATGGGCTTAAGTTTCTGAAACTATTCTAATTTTCATTTTATTTACATATTTAAATTTTTATTTTTTTTTATTGTGAGCATCCACCTGGAAAGCGGACAATTACATTGAAGAATTAAGGTGAAAGGCTTCTAAACAAAAACAAAAAAGAATGCAATTAACTTCATATAAAATAAAAAAAAAAACACTGTTGAAGAAATAAATGCCTTTAATATGAATAAAACAGTGAGTGGAAGTACTGCATTCAAGAACAATATAGGACATTGCAGTCTAGAGAATAAAAATTGCAAATATCATTAGCTAAGCTACTGCATCAGTCATTTATATTTACTGCACATATGTCCTCCCCGCAGTAGAGTGGGTGTTCGAAAGACATGTGTTGAATGGGCATGCCTTCGTTGAAGGTTGGGCATCGGGTTGGCAATTCGACACCATAAAAACCAACTGCCAATCATTAGCGGACTGGAGTTCTGCTGTGGCGACCCCTAACCGGGAAAAGCCGAAAGACAAACAAGAACAACAACAACTGCAAATACAGTTCAAAGTATTTCATTGGGCTGGATTCTCATTCAATGCAACTTAATAAGGTAAAAATAGTATGTGTGTGTGTGTGTGTGTGTGTGTGTGTGTGTGTGTGTGTGTGTGTGTGTGTGTGTGTGTGTGTGTGTGTGTGTGTGTGTGTGTGTGCGCACTGTTGTATACTTATACAATTCAATCATTAAATCCTAGTTATTATACAAATACTCATGAAAAATAAATGGCTTCAAATTTATTTTTGGCTTAAACTCTTGCAAGTATATTTATGTTATATAAATGCACAGATGCTTGCAGATTAAAACAACATTCCAAATAATTACCTTTGTTTTACATTCATGTAGTATCTTTGCCAATTCTAGGTGGTGCTTTTGTCTTTCCTCATATTCTCTTCAACTAAGATTTACTTTTAACTCTGTCATGATTACTTAATCCCTTTGAAATTTAGATATTTGGTTAAAGCAATCTGGTACATGAGAAATGTTTTCACAAATTAAGGCTTCCTCCACATAGGGAAATACTACATTTTCTCCAGTGCCTGTTAGACTTAAAGGAACCCCCAGCAGGTTGACAAAACCACCCAGATATGTTCCTTTGATCAGTCAGTACCCTGGGAAATGTAGTTACATGCAAGAATTTCCTCATGTTTACAATTCTAATGGAAGCCAATGATAAAAAACAGCCGTCTTACTCATTTGATGATCAGAATGAACTGCATTCAATTTGTAAAAGTTCTGCAACATTTGATATGCATATACAGGCACTTGTGGGCTACGGTTGCATAACTTTTCAATTTCTTCACAATGAACAACCTAATAACAAAATTACTATACTGACTGTATGTGTGTCTGTTTAGTACCAAGTTTAAAACAAAAAAAAAATCAGGAAACTGATGTTATTTACTGCATTCAGATTTTTAATGAATGAGGAAATTCAGCTTGCATAGAAGTGCTTTCTGGAAAAAAAACAGGATGCTGACCTGTTTCTATTAGTACATTTACCTCCATATGACATTCTACTATGGCTAAGTAGCCTATCTAGTGCCAAACAATAGCATTATTTGCGCTTGATGCATATTTTTATACATATATTTGAAAATTGTTTACTGGGTAGAGTCACTGAGTCTAATGCTCACTTTTGGGGGGACATTCGGCATGAGAAGTCATCATCCCTGTGCAAACTAATCAAAATTCCTAAGTGTTAGTAGGTCTGATTTCAGCATCTTTATGACATAGGCAGTTATAGACCTAAGAAATTTAAAAATAAAAAATAAGTAAATAAATCCATCCATACATAAATGAATTGCAGGTCCTTGCACACTCTCTTAGGACTGATTCCTACAGCCTTCATTTGCTTGCTGTATAATCCTGAGTAAATCAATAAACTCATTGCCTCTTACAATATTCATCAGGAAACAAAGTTCTTGTGTAGCTTGTCGCAACGTATTCATCTTAACATGACACTTCCCTTTACTTCTGAAAAGAAAGTGTCATTAGCATTTTTAAAGTCTAATTTTTCCTTTAAAGCAATTTTTAAAGTCTGATTTATGAATTCCTGGTAGAGATATACCCCAACACTAAAGCAGCAAGTTGGTGGTGAAGCAGTCAGTTTGAGGTGTTCTATGTGAGAGTTATTAAAGTACATTTACAAAAGTTATGAAAAATATGAGAAGAACGCACTAATAATGCATAAAAGGGGTATAGTAAGTTCATGTTCGAAGTGCAGTATTCAAGCTGTGAGCATTAGCAGAGAAAAAAATGAACATCAAAACATTGTATGTAATGTGAAGATATTCTGTTATACCAATGTTTCACAATTCAAGTGTGCATGTTATTATAAAAGCTGTGGCACCTACTTGTGAACAAATGGTGCAATGCTGTATGACTCACTAAGGCTTAAAATTTTGCCCCTGGTACTTGCCATATACTATGTATGGTTTTACAGACTAGATCATTGTTCATAGGTAGGTACTAGGCTATCGCCCCAATGGCCTAAGTAAGCCTAGCCAACAAGGTTCTCTGGCTTACAGCACCCAAGAAAGTTATTTTCCTGTGCCCCTGTCAAGCAGAGCCACAGAAGTGATCCCTGGGGTGAATTTCCTATTTCCCATCCACTCATCAAGATTTTTCTTGAAGAGTGCTAATGAGGAATTTTGCTTGACATAGATGGGTAGCTTGTTCCAGAGTATAGAAAGACACTGGGAGAGGTATCTATCCCTCCAGCATGTCCTGTTTATTGTGGTGACAAGGTTTAGGTCCTTAGAGCATGTAGCTCGGAGGGATTAGGATTTCTTTAGGTGTAGCATGTCCAACAGCTCTGGGTTTGACATAGCTTTATATGTTAGGTAGAGAACACCTCTGAGTAGACGATATGCTATGGAGAAAAGCTGGAGTTTTTTGAGATGGTCAGTGTAGGGCATTTGTTTGAGGCCAGTAATCCTCCTTGTGATGTACTTCTGTGGCCTTTCCAGCTGCTGCAGATGTCTTGTGAGGTACATTCCAAAAAGGGCATTGTACTCTATAATGGGTCTAATGAGTGTTGAGGAGAGGGGAACAATGACCTCTTTTTTCCTGGATAAGAACCCTTTTGTGATGAGGTGTAGAAGGATTTCCTGACTACTTTGGCAATGTGATTATCAAAGGAGAGACTACTGTCCACCTGGGTCCCAAGGTCTCTTATCACACATTCAGCATTAAGTAGACTGCCGCATATGTGGTAGTTCATGGAAAAAGAGTTTTTACCAAAGGGGATGACAATGCAGTTTTTGGCAGTGAGCTTGAGGCCATGGCTCTGTCACCAGGCATCTATCTCAGTGAAGCTCTTCTGTGGGATGTCCACATCATTTGGGGACTCAGCTGTGGCTCTTAGTTTTCAGTCATCTACGAACATCATTAGCCAAAGGCCTTCTGTGGTAGCCTGTACTTCAGAGAAGTAGATACCAAACAGGAGAGGTCCCAGGACTGAACCTTGTAGTACTCCACTTGTCACTGGTTTGAAAGTCAGAAATGGAGTATGCAACTTTTACAGTGAGGGTTCAGTCAGTGAGCTATTTGGCAACCCATCTTGTGACGTAGTGATTTATACCTAGATGAGTGAGTTTAGCTATAATTCCAGAATGGGGGATGGTGTCGAAAGCCTTGGCGAGGTCAAGATAGGCTGTGTGAACCACCTTACCCTAGTCTACGGCTTTGGTGACTGCTTCAAAGAAGTCAATCAGGTTCAGGAGGCATGATCTGCCTTTCACAAATCTGAACTGGGTGGGGTCCAGAGTTTAGGGGTTACCAATGTCTTTGTTTATGAGTTCCATGATGATACATTCCATGGCCTTACAGACCAGGCTCAACAGGCTAATAGGGCGATAGCTCCCAAGATCGGTGGTGGCTCCCCCTGTGTGGAGTGGGATAACTGTTGCACATTTAAATTGAAATAACATTTTGTATAACTATAAACTAACACTTAATCTAAAATATAAAATAACTCCCTCCAAATAGACCTTTCATACTTATACCAGTTTGTAAAACATTGTCTAACAGAAAGCTTTCATATTTTATATTCTTTGCAGCTTGCATTGTTATTATTATATAAAGTTTGATTCAATACCGAATTTTTGTAAAATCTCTCAGAAAGCATGTGCTGTCCTTACTTAAAATTCTTCAGGGAGCAAGGGAATTAATTAGTCTCCAGTTACTCAGAACTTAATGGGTTAACCAGTTTTAACAATCATATATACATTTTTAAAGGTCCACAAAGATCATGAAATATATAGCCATCTGTTGGGTCTTGATGGTAGGTACTATACCGGTTTGCAGTTTGCTTACCTGTTTATATGCACGATGAATTCCACAATAGCAGTATGGCACAAGAGAAGTTATTGTATCAACTTCACTGAGAATGGAGGGGTTCTACGTAGAAAGTCACAAGAAGGTCTGAGGTGGTAGTGCAAACTGAGGGAATGAGATAATGCAGAAGAACTCTGTGGCTGGTAAAAGCCATAGGCACAGGAGAGCTACGTATAGGCCTGTTTGTCTGTTAGGGAGATTTCATCAGTCAAGCTACTGCTCCGGGGATCAGTATCAAAGGCTACTATCTGGACAAGTCTTGCACTCCTAATATATACAGAGACACATTTTCCAATGCCTGTCTAGATGACATCAGGCACGATGCAAGTGCTGTGTAGCAGCAGGGGGAGAATGAAGACATTGGTCATTATAAGGAAAAAATGAAGCTACTGGCCATTATAAGGGGAGGATGAGGACATTGTTCATTAAATTTGTAGATGTGGGAGCAACTGAACCTTTTTCCAGATACAGCTGTCTCAATGGTAAATGCACAATCTTCACAGCCTGTCCAGAGAATGGCATTGCCTCATCAAATAAAAAGTCTATATATTTGAAAGACTTAACCTTTTCAGTGGAAGCACTACAAGAAGAACTAAATACCAGTGAGGAAATATCAGAGCAGTAACATTTCTAAGTATCACAAAGTATAGCCATGGATGTCTGAGACACTGAGTATACATCCATTTTGAGATCCATTTTGTGAACTGAAGATTACAATGTGGCCAATGATATATCTGGGTGGGTAAAGGATGTAGAGTTAAGCTAAGTAACATTATTCAAATAAGAACTATGGCTAGGCTTTTGCAATGTGCTGTGGCATCTCATTTGCAAAGTGGTAAAATAGCAGCAGCCAAGTAGAACAACCTTGATGTGTATCAACTACCACTACCTTTTGGTGAAAACATTATCACTGAACTTTAAACTATCTCCCTGTTAGGTAGATGCAGAGTTAACTGAAAACATAAGTTGTTATTCAGAATGAGTTAGTTGAATCAGCTACATGGCAGAAGTATAGTAAAAGGATGCCTAGGCACAGTCTCTACCAGTTTGATTATAAAACATCTAGGCAAAAACCAAGACTTCAACAGCTACAAAGAAATGCAATCTGAGGGTCATGCTGCTCAATACTAGAGATCTAAATCTCAAAATGCACTCGCTCGAAGCACTCCTTAAAATGGAGAACATCAACATTTGTGCTGCAAGAGAGACCTGGTTCAAGGCAGCAGAAAGCACCCCTGAACTACCAGGCTATAGCTCATTCCACACCTTTCAGCCCCAGAATGTGGACCAAAGCTCCAAAGGTGGTTGTGTTTCCATATTCATAAAGGATGCGCACACCTCCAGACTGGTAGCCCAACATAATGCATCAGAGATACTTCAGGTGCAGCCAACTTTGGTAAGACAGCGATTCAGGTCTTACCCTGTTATAGGTCCCCAACCATGTCCCAAGACACACACTCCACATTCCTAAGCACTCTGGAGAATATTAGGGTCCAAACTAACACTCTCTTACTGGGCGAATTCAACTACCCCTCCATTAACTGTGAAAACTATTCATGTACCAATACACTTGCCCATTTCCTGGAATTCATTAATTCCAATGCCCTGGACCAGCTCATTCTTACCCCCACTAGAGGAAGCAACACCTTTGACCTGGTCATTACTAACATGGGTGACCATTGCTCTACACCAATAGTCAACTCCTCCCTGGTTAGATCCGAACACAAACTAATCACCTTGGAAAGCCACATACCTCCCCCCCACACACAATGGTAACCACCATGAAAAATGTCTCCAAAGCTAACTTTGCGCTCCTAAAAACATAGGTGGCTAACTTCAACGCACCCATGCAAATGGAGAATAGTTGCATGGATCTCACCATGCCCAATAGAACAAAGACTCTCTCCTCCAAAAAAAAAATGGAAGCCAATCTGGTGGTCCCCTGCCATAAACAAACTCTACAACAGAAGGAGGAAACAGATGCAGAATAAGGAGAAGTCCCAAGACTGAAAAAACTCCCTTATCAGCCTCAATAAAAAGCTGAGATCCCTCATCTAATCCTCTAAAACTAGCTTTAAAACAGCATTGCAGCAGATAGCAAAGACAACCACAAGGCCTTCTATAGTTATGTAAAGAATCTCCATGGCAATACTCAGATTTGCTCTGAGCTAATGCACAATGGTACCTCCTATACTGAGACAACAGATATTGCCAATATACTGGCTGACAGATTCAGTGCCATCTTTACCCACCCAAAGTACCAATCACAATACCAGTAGATTGCAAGGCACCCAGTATTACTGCTACACAGGTTAAACAGCACTGCCCAAGGCCAAGAATACAGCTTCTATGGGACCTGACAATATCCCTGGCTTTGTTCTACATGAACTAGAGAGTGAACTGGCACCTCACCTGTGTGCTTTGTTCAAGCACAGCCTCACCTCAGACTTTGTCCCTACTGAATGGCACACTGCTACAATCATCCCTCTCCACGTGACTACAGACCCTGGGAACTATCGCCCCATTAGCCTGACAAGTCTGATATGCAAAGCTATGGAGTGCATCATCATGGACCTAATAAACAAGGATATAGGTAATTTCCAAACTCTGTATCCCACACAGTTTGGTTTTGTGAAGGGTAGATCATGCCTGCTCAACTTGGTCGACCAGAGGTGTGGATAAAGGCAAGGTGGTTTATACAGCCTACCTTGATCTGGCCAAGGCCTTTGATACCATTCACCACTCAGGAATCTTAGAAAAACTCACTAAGCTAGGCATCAACCCCTATATCACTAGGTGGGTTGCAAACTGGCTCACAGATAAAACCCAATAAGTCTGCAGACGGTTGCAAGTTGGGAGCCATTATTAACTCCCCAAATGATGTTGACATCCTACAGAAAGGCCTCACTCAGACCAACAACTGGTGTCAGAACCATGGCCTTAAGCTCAATGCCAAAAAATGTATCATCATCCCCTTTGAGAAAACCCCAGTTTCCATGAATTACCACAGCAATGGTAGTCCACTGAACACAGAAGGCATTATAAGAGATCTGGGAACACAGGTTGACAGCAGCCTCTCTTTTGACCACCACATTGCCACTGTGGTGATAAAGCCCTTCTATGTGACACTTATCAATAAGGGTTTTGCATCCAGGAAGAAATAGGTCATTGTCTCCCTCTACTCTTCCCTCATTAGACCAATCATCGAGTACAATGCCCAATTTGGCATGTACCTCACTAGACACCTGCAACACCTGGAGAGGAAAAGTACGTCACAAAGAGGATCCTAAGCCTTAAACACTTGCTCTATATGGACAAACTCAAAAAACTCCAACCATTCTCTGTCTCATATCACCTACTTAGAGGCAATTACTGCTTGATTTACAAATCCATGTCTGACCCAGCACTGTTAGAAATACTGCATCTAAAGAAATCCCAATCCCTCCGCACCACACGCTCTGGAGACCTCAACCTCATAACCACAATCAACAGACTGTGCTGGAGGGACAGGTTCATAACCCAGAGACTGCTCTTGCTATGGAATAGAGTTCCTATACGTATCAAACAGAGCACCTCACTGGCCCTCTTCAAGAGAAATCTTGATGAGTGAATGGGAAATAGAAAATTCACCCTGGGTTAACTCCAATGGCTCTACTATACAGAGGCACTGAGAACTAAGGTTGGGTGGCACGATGCCAGGGTAATCCTATGGGCTAGGCTTGTAAAGGCTCCAGGGCCATTAGCCTAGTACACACCTATGAACAGAATGAAAAAAAATGCCCAAAAACCAAGAGGGCGAAAAAACTCATTTTTTTCCTGTTTTTTGCAAAGGTAGACAAGGCCCCCTGCAACCCCAGATATGAAGGGCAACACCCCAAAGTTATATATACTAAGAATGATGATTCACCAAATTGAAGATGGGAGAAATCACCTTAAAAAGTGAATCATTGCTGGCACACACTTAGAAATTGCTCCAACAATGATTTACTACCATACCTCTCAACTGCCCTGATTTTTGCCTCATGATTTTTGGTCTGTTCCTCATATTTTTGGCTTTCTGGCAAATCACTGGAAATTGAAGTCATTAAATAATGAAAGACAGTTGGCTTTCAGACCTCATATCCTTCAGAAAAATGCATGCAGACACAAAAACTGTTATTCTAGCAACTTTCCAAGTTTATAAAAGCAATATTTAAAATCTGCCCCTATTTTTGGGCCTTTGTACCCCCCACCCCATTATTTCTGACTTTGCCAGATTTCCTGTGCTAAAAGGTCGAGAGGTATGTTTCCCATGGAGAAAAGTGTTCACCCTTATGCCTTTCATCTTCTGTGAGCGACTGAAGCACTAGGAATTCCTCCTCAAGATTGAGTAGGTAACTTGTCTGTATACTGTGCACAGGCCTGAATCCACATTAGGAATGAGTTAGTAGGTTATTACTGTAGACGTAAGATTTAATTTGGAAGTGCACATTTCCAACCTGCTTTGCTTTGGAGCTCAGGAAAAAGGCAGAGCATTAGTTGCTGTCTGCAGCATTTTTCCCTCCCTTACGAAAAGAAATGATGAGAGCAATTTTTTACAACAACATGATTAAGCCACAAATTAAGAGGCATTGCAGGGTAATGAAACATGAGGTGCAATATGGTGGGCAGTAAGTTTCCCTTCATGTCATCAAAGACTATTTAATAATGTTTCCTATGCACAAAGTCAATTTTGTTACAGGTCAGATACCAATAATCTAAGTACTGCGCAATTTCACTGCAAGGCCACTGTACTGTGTGCTCAAGTGATGAGTTTCTATTGTCCTCATTCTTGTGCAATTGTGGGGTTAGTATATATAAATAAAGGGGTTGAGAAGGTTTGGACAACTCATGGGAGTGCAGAAGATCTTGCCTCCCTTCAAAAACACTTATTTTGCTCTTTGGTCATATGTTTTAGTATAACAGTGCTTGATTAGATGGAACTATGCAACATTCTCAGAGCTTGTGCTTTATTATTTAAAGAGGAAATGTGCCAGCTTCAAGAGTCTAGTTGGTATGGTAGCTGTCTTTTTAACCTGCTCGATGACCTTTCATGGTAGTCACAGTTTCATGACTCTACTATGGGAGGTAGAATGGAAGATGTTATTGCAAGATATATCTGGGGGAAATGGAATCTTTCTGTGGAGTTGACTATGTCTAAGATTTGCTAAGTCTGAATAAATTTGACAAGTTTATTTTTTCTTTCACATACATCATTCAGAACTAACTTCTGTAAAGAGAAAACATAAGGAAATTTAAGTATTGGTGCTGTCAGCAAGATTATGCACTATTTCACCAAAAGACATGCTGCCACTGATGTCCCAAATGTAACCACCCAAATAAAAAAGAAAATAAAATCAAGCTGCTGCTCCTGCTGCAGATGACCCAGATCCCACATACAGCACCCCCTGCTGAAAAAGAAAACATTGCCCAATGTGCAATAGCAGTCATGCAAAAAGCAGAGAGATTTTGGTTTACTATCATTATGTACATTCACCCGCAATCAAGTAGGAATATGGTCAATGTACCTCTGCGAAAGTTGGAATGCCAAATTCCAGCATACTTTACACAAATACTGAATACTGAAACTCTCTACTGCTCTGGACCCAGGAACAAGCGTTACCATGGGTCCAGAAGTGGGGACAAGGTAAGACAGTCATGAATGTTAGTGCCTGACGTTTCATCATTTGGCATGTAGGACATGAACATCATATGAATGAATCCAACATCTTTATAGCTACAAAACACTCAAACTGAAAACTGTGAAACTCAAAATCTTGAAATAATATGAAATGAATACATGAAAGTAAACATAAATCATTAACTTAATAAACCAAATGAATATAAGAAATTCCCTTTCCACAAAAGACTAGTGTTTAGTTGTCTCCAGGAATGAGAAACTTTGAGTTTGAAAGATGCATTCACATAGGAGTTGCAATCCCCCTGTAAAAAAAAAAAAAAAAAAAAAAACGAGACAGAGGAAGAATACTAGCAACCAATCACAAGGACCATAAGAGACCTGGCCATTTGATGTATTAAATTTATGCTTTGGTGCTGACTTATGTATACGTTTGGTGTTATTTCATGATTCTGAGCGATTAAACAAACTGTGGGTAAATCCTGATATACCCACGCACAGGGGTGGATTACTGCAATTATACAACATTATTAATGAAATAATCTGTTTACTTTTATTAATGTTTTTGTATAATTGCGTTTTATTCTCCTTCCATTGTTGTCTTCTTGCGTACATATGGGACTTACATTCCCACACATTTGCGGTATATCAGTACAAGAGAAACAGTGGAGAAAGGAGCATGTTAACTGAGTTTTTTTTTTAATATTTAAAAAAAATAGAACATTTTATGAGGAAGATTGGAAACATATAAGGAATATCAGATAAGCATTGGTTTCTTTAGTTTTGTATAACATATCCAATTATCATATTTTGATGTGTCGTCGGAATTGAATGCATATACTTACAGAAAGTCTGGCTGCTCATTTTTAAATGAGCTGCTTGATGTTTTTTCTATTGGTATACGTTTGATTTACAATGGGCATGCTGGTTGGGCTGTCTGTTTTTGAATACTAACGATCTTTTGCTTGATAATGATTTTGTTAGTTTTCACATTATATATAAAGTGTTACAGTTTGTATCCAGGTTTAGGGAGAGTGTCATAGTTACAGGCAATGCATTAGCAGAACAACCATGTAATTGACCAAGAAAAAAGAAACCTGTCGCACTGTGTGATCTGTTAAGATATGTCATCTCAAAATTAAAATAAATCAGCAGAAATCATTTAAAAAATGCTGACATTTGATCATTTATAGCTCTTTACCAGAAGTGTTGTCAGTCAGTTGAACATGATGACAGGAATATATGAGCAGTTTATACATCTGAGCAGTTTACATTTTTCCTCTCAGATGAGCATTTGCAATCCCCAATGTAGCCTGCAGCCGCCTTTCACAAATTTATTGCACAAATATACTGACAAATGACTGAGGATATAGTCAATATTACCTCCACTGAGGTACTTCCTTAAAATGTATCAGTCTTTGCTGTCAGGAATGAAAAGGATAATTTTTTTGGTTTCTAGGGAAACAAAAGACAAAAATCAAGAAAATAGCAGAGCTTGGAAGAATCTTACATCTGCATGTATCAGAAAAATCAAAGTTTATTTCATCAGTGTTTGAATATAATACATTTTTAAACAGGTAATGTATTTTTGCAGCTTATTGGTAATATTTCATAGCATACCTTTCATTTATTGTAATACAAAAACATCTCTAAATGTTATGTGTGCGCAGTTCAGAGAAAAAAATAAAACATGGAGTTAAGCAATGTAATGTTTGCTACTTCATTTAGTCAGTGGTTATTTATAGCGCTGGACTGATAAGCCCTTTCATGCCGCAGACATAACTGGCACTGTAGTACACAACTACCAGTGCTTCTGTAAAATAAGGCTACAGTCTCTGGTTATGCAGGGGGAAAAAGTAATGACAAAACAATCACATGGCTAAATTTAACTGGGCTGTTCAGCAAAGACCTATAATAAGACATTGCATCTCTCTTAGCCAAGAAAAAGCATATTGCAATCAATACATCCATATCAGAGTATTACAGCAACTCAATGCATTGGAAATCAACATATTAATCATCATCACTACAGAACAATGTGTCCACTGCATTTCCATTTATGGGGCTTTGCTCCCAATCTTAGTAATCTCTACATATATTAAATTTAAATTCAGACAAACTCAAAGAAAAAGTAAACATCAAAATAGTCTAGCAATTTCCCTTTACTATAACAGAGTCATGTCTGAGACCACATTATATAGTGCCTGTGACAAAACAACATCAACGATACAATAATTTATTTAAAGATATACTCTGCAACAAGACCAAACTAAATGAAACATGATATAGTATTTACAATTAGCAATGCTTTAGCATTATTGTTTACAGCCGATCCGGTCCAAACTTCTGCTGCACAACACAAATGCAAATATCAACATGAATACTCCCTTCAGTTACTAATGAACTAACTAAACTTACTAAAAGTTGGATTTTGCATGTGAATGAAAAACAAGGCAGAACACAAAATATTCCCCAGACTTTGGTGTCTCTGCACCTAGGAGACAGGTGATCTCATCTGCATTGAACTCATTCAGAAAATTGTACATTTTCATGGGCAGCAGTCACATAGGTATCCATCATGTTAAATGTATATAAAACTGATATTTAGTCTAGATAAGCATGTCACAAAAACTAATACCATGCTGCATTTTGGAATACCAGAGTTCCATTCAGAATAAAAACATGCTAGCACGAAGAGGTTACAAATAACACTGAAATGTTTGTGCAGAGAACAATGGCCATAACACCACAGCATGCTTCATCAGTGGTCACAGCTGAATCAGTAAACAAAACATACATCTACAGTAGCAACAACTCCATCTTTACCAGGCTACCAAAAGATTCAGATCAACATAAAAATAAAACATACTACATCAAAATTTCATAAAGAAATATATACACAGAGTACATTAATCATACAGTCAAGAGCAAGTGTAGAAATCAATATGCATCCATTTAGTTACCCCATCAAAGAAAAATAAACTGCAATAAAAGCCAAAGAATAGTAAATTTGAATGTGCTGTCACTGCAAAACCGTTGCTGTAGTGGGAGGGCTGAATGCTAACTCTCTGCAGCCATAACTTACCTTCTGGTTGGGTTTCCTAATAAGGTGACATACCTCTCAACTGTACAGGTTTTTGCAGAATGTCCAGAGTTTTGCCTCATAGTTTTGGTTTGTCTTTCATAAAATTGTGTTTTTTTGGCAAATTAGTTGCAAAACAGTCAAGACTGAAGTTAGAAAATAATGACAGACACTTGAGTTTCAGACTTCATACCCTTCAGAAAATTCATGCTAATATAAAACCTGTTATTCTATCAATGCTCTCAGTTTGCAAGAGCAATGTTTAACAAGTGTCCCTATTTTTGGGCCTTTGTCCCACTTTTATTTATGGCTTTGTCCAGATTTCTTGCTTTAAGAGGTTGAGAGGTATGATAAGATCTTGACACTTTTTTCTCCACTACAGGTGCTGTAGTCACTCTCACTTTTTTCTGTTCTTCACCACCTGAATGCAGTTCATGTATACTGGAAATGTAAACACAAACCACCTTATCACTATAAAGACCTTCTCAACTTAAAGACTTTAAAATATGACTTGAATACAATGTATAAATCCTTCAGGGATCAATTTATTTTTGACTATTACAGTTGTAACTAGTTTTAACATTAAGCAGTCATGTATCTTGATGGAGTACATTAAGGATTCTGGACACATAAGAGAGGAATTAAACTAAAGCATAAATAATTTTCTGATACTCATATGGTGATAATTTTAATCTGGATAGTTCATGGGTGCAAGTTTTCTGAAGAATAACCTTTTGTACAGATTCAGGAAATCTGCTGATCTCCCTGTCTGCAACTAAGTGTGTATAAATGGGAAAAACGTCAAGTTTGCCCAGATCCAGTAAATAAATATCAACTGAATATAATGCTCATTCAGTATTCAAGAACCTCATTAGGCATTTAAACTAACTCAAGATATCTCAATGTTTCTTCATCAAAACTGATCTCATGTTTAGTAACCTTAGTTTTATTAATAGATTAAACACCCTACACTTGTAGTCTGTATTGCATGGCATTTTGAGTTGTGGTCTTTCACTCTGGCCTTCTGTGCCAAGACTGACACTACAGTCTCTGATTTTTTTTCACTTAAATAGAACCAGTGGTAAAGTAAGCACTCAGTGTATAAACTTTAAATCTAAACTACTATTTTAAAAATACCAGGTGGCATAAAAAATAACTAACCCAATGTCCCCCTGTTTCTAAAATAGTCTACTCATACATATGAAGCAAATTAACTTCCCTGGCAACCATAGGTTCATAGGTAGGTACTAGACTATCTGCCCAAAGGCATTTATAAGCCTAGCCAGAATGTGTTGGCTTTTGCCACCCCCTTAGATTAGTTCCCTGTGCCTCTGTCCAGTAGAGCCATTGAAGTGATCCCTGGGGTAAACTTTCTGTTTCCTATCCACTCGTCAAGGTTTCTCTTGAAGAAGGTTAGCGAGGAGCTCTACCTAATGTAGATTAGAATCTTGTTCCAGAGCATGGGAAGTCTCTGAGACAGGAATCTATCCCTCCAGCACATCCTATTTATTACTGTGGTGAGGTTTAGATCCCTGGACCGTGTGGTTTGAGGGGATATGGATTTCTTTAGGTGGAGCATGTCCATCAATTCTGGGTTGGACATGGCACTGTATGCCAGGCAGAGATCACCTCTGAGTAGGCGATATGCAACTGAGTACAGCTGGAGTTTCTTCAGTCGAGCTGCATAGGACATCTGTTTGAGGCCAGTGATCCTCTTGGTGAGGTACTTCTGTGGTCCTTCCAGTTGTTGCAGGTGTCTTGTAAGGTACATCCCAAATGGGGCATTGTACTCTATGATGGGTCTGATGAGTGATGCATAGAGGGGCCCAGTGACCTCTTTCAATCTGGATGCAAACCGTTTTGTGATTAGATGGGCCACATAGAAGGATTTTCTAACAACTTTGGCACTGTGATTATCAAAGGAGAGGTTGCTATCTACTTGGGTCCCCAGATCCCTTATTACGTCTTCCGTATTTAGGGGGCTACCACCTATGTGGTAGTTTGTGGGTACTTTGTTTTTTCTAAAGGGGATGACTATGCACTTTTTGTCATTTAGCTTGAGGCCATGGTTTTGACACCAGGTATCAGTCTCAGTGAGACCCTTTTGGAGGATGTCTGTGTCAGCCAGAGAGTCAATTATAGCACCTAGTTTGCAGGCGTCTGCGAACTTGGTCAGCCATAGTCCTCCTGTGCTTGCCTGTACCTCTGAGAAGTATATGTTGAACAGGAGGGGTCCTAGGACTGAGCCCTGGGGAATGCCACTTCTAACCAGTTTAGAGTCAGACCTAGCTGCCGCAACTCTTACCATGTGGGTTCTGTCTGTGAGCCAGCTGGCAACCCATCTCGTGACGTAGGGGTTTATGTTCAGGCTGGTAAGATTGTCTATAATACCTGAGTGGGGAATGGTGTTGAAAGTCTTTGCGTGGTCTAGGTAGGCTGTGTGGACTACCTTTCCCTTGTCTATAGCCTAGATAACTGTCTCAAAGAAATCCGCCATGTTTAGGAGGCATGATCTGCCCTTAACAAAGCTGAACTGGGTAGGGTCCAGTGTTTGGAGGTTCCCAATGTCTCTGTTAATGAGATCCATGATGATGTGCTCCATAGCTTTAAAGACCAAGCAAGTCAGGCTTATAGGGCGATAGTTCCCGAGGTCCACTGTGGCTCCACCTTTGTGGAGCAGAATAACTGTTGCTGTGCACCAATCTGTGGGCATGTACCCTGTGGAGAGACTGAGTTTAAACAGTGTGTTTAGGTGAGAGGTTAGACCATCTTTGAGTTCTTGTAGGATGCAGCCGGGACACCATCTGGTCCCATAGATGCTGTGATTTGGGCTTTGGAGAGGGCTGTTTTAACCCAAGTGTCTATGATTTCAGTGGCACTACATTCTTCTGGTATAGTTATGGGCCCTTTTGGGGGTGAGAGGTGGGTGAAGTTTACACTGAACCTGTCTGCCAGGATGTTGGCTATATCAGTCAGTTCAGTGTATTTTGTGCCATTCTTCACTAACTCCGAGCAGATCTGAGAATTGCCACTTAGATTCTTGACATAGCTAAAGAATGCCTTGTGGTTATCTTTGGAGTCCATGGCAATTTTTCTTTCGAAGATAGCCTTGGATGATTTTATGAGGGAACATAGTTTCTTGCTGATACTGATCAGGGATGTCTTCCCTTCTTGCGATTTTACTCTTTTCTGTACGAGTTTCCTCCTTCTATTGTATAGCTTGTTTACGGCAGGGGTCCACCAGACTGGTTTACTTTTCTTAGAGGAGTGAGTCTTAGCTTTATTTGGGATAGCACGATCCATGCATTCTTGTAGATGCCCGTAGAGTGTATTAGTAAAGGATTTTGCAGATTGGACACCGTTATCCTTTAGCATGGGGGCTTTGAAACTTCCCACCTCGGTCTTAAGTAACGTGAAATTTGCTTTTGAAAAGTTTTTCACGGTGGTTTCTTTGACCGGGGGTGGTGGTGGAATGTGGATATCCAGAGTGATTAGCTTATGGTCAGATATAACCAGTGAGGGGTTGAACTCCGGTGTGGAACACTGGTTGCCCATGTTGGTGATGACCAGGTCCAATATGTTGTCACATCTGGTGGGGGTGTTGACCAGTTAATCCAGGGCATTTGAGTTTATAAACTGTAGGAAATGTTGGGCAAGGGAGTTTGTACTTGAGTAGTTCTCCCAGTTAATGTTTGGGTAACTGAAATCACCCAATATCAGGGTGTTTGGTAGGACCTTTATGTTTCCCAGTGTTTCCAGGAATGCAGAGTGAGGGTCCTGGGACATGGTGGGTGATATGTAGCAAGCTATAGTTGCATGTGGATGATCTCTGAAGCATCGTGCTGTGCCACTAACCTGGAGGTGTGGGTATCTTTGATGAATATGGATACTCCCCCGCCTTTTGAATTTCGGTCCGGGTTTTGTGGCCGAAATGTATGGTATGAGTTGTAGCTTGGTAGTGCTGGGGTACTCTCTGGAGCCTTAAACCAGGTTTCTGTTACTGCACATATATCGATTTTCTCCATACTGAGCAGTGCCTCGAATGCATGCATTTTGAAGTTTAGACTTCTGGCACTGAGTAGCATTACCCTCAGTTTTTTGTTACTTGTGCTATTTACGGTGGTGGGTTTGTCTTTTGAGACTTGCCTAAAAAAAGCACTATGGGGGTGGCAAGAGTCTTGGCCAGTATTCGAAAGCCTAAGAGTGACAGGTGCAAGCCATCTCTAGTGAAGCAGCATGGCTTGTCGAGCATGTCATCCCAGGCTGACAGACACTGGATCCCCTTTGAATGACACCAGAAGCTTAGCCAATTGTTGAAATTGATAATTTTTTCTCTATACCATGGTATCATTCTTGGTAAAGGCAGGATGCTACTCAGGGTCATGGTCATACTGGCCTGGGCTACGTGATCAGAGAGCTTCTCCATGTCTCTCTTCATGTAGTCCAGGGAGGTACGACTCAGGTCATTCACACCAACATGGACAATAACAGAGTCATATTTGTACTTGTTCCAGAGTGGCCTGAGTGCTTGTGTTATGTGGCAGATCCTGGCACCTGACAAGCAGCTAACAGTAACCTTCTCCTTGTTCAGCCTAGTGAGTGGGACGTCAGTGTGCCTGATTATAGAGTCACCTATTACTAGTGTGTTGGGTATGTTATTTTGCCTTAAGGGTTGTGATTGTGTGGCACACTGGTTTTGTGAAGTATGTGTTTCATGGTTTGTGTTGGGGGTGGAGGTTGCTTGGATGTCTGCTTTGGAGGTCTCTGATGCTTTTGCAGATTTTTATTTAGAGCCTCCGAGTATGTTTTCATGTATTTATGTGTGTTTTTTGCCGGTGCTGGTTTCATAGGTCATTATGAGACTGGTGGTGTGATGCAAGTAATTCCCTTTTCCTCTTGACTGCCTTGTCCAGTCTTGGGTTGAGAGAGCTTAGCCTCCAGTTTGGCTGTATAATTGCATCTCTCGCACATATTAGTGTTTGGTGGAAGGAGGAGAGGGTTGTCTGTGTACATGAGGCAATTGTAACATTGCCTGAAAATGCCCAGATTCACCAGTTGGACCGGAGAGTACACCTGAAACTGCCCTTTGGACATGCCTGGATAGGTACAGTGAACTGTTTTACTGATTGGCTGGTAAGGTCGAATAGAGAGCCTTGTCCTTCTCTACAGTATAGGGGGTCTAGTGCTAAGGTTTATTAGTGCTTGCTATGAGTTTTGAGCAAGTGTCGGGATGAGAAGTGAATGATTTGAGCGCTTAAGTTGAAAGTATATCTAATTCCAAGGGAAAAATTGAAGAGTAGACTTTGTGGAGCCGGGAATAGTTATACCCTAGCTAAACAGCGCTGCCCGCTGGTTTTATTGCAGGGAAATGAAAGAGATAGAAATTAGCCCAAAATGGCCAATAAACTACTATTTTCTGGGCTGAAACCACTCCTCCAGAGACAGATAGGCTGCTCAAAGCTCCCTCTCTCACGGTGAACACAGAAACTTCCTTCTATACAAGTAAGTTATGGGCGAACACAGAAACTTGTAACACAGCCATGAATTCAGCACTAACCTGAAAACTGGACTATAAATGGCTATCACACTTGAGTGTGTAGCCTACAACAGTTAAACAGGTAATTTAAACAGAAAAAACAACTTTGTTAAAGTGCAGGCAGTAAAATAAGTACAATGTGTAGCTGAAACAAGCTTTTTAAATCACAGACACTCTACAAAATTGGCTTTTATGTGGAATTAGCTAAAGGCAGCAAGAAAATGCAGAAAAATAATGCTTAATCACTCCAAAGTCTCTCTTTTGTTTCTCTGCTGCTGTAGAACTCTGCAGGGCACCAGGCAGGAGCTTGCTGAGCTGTATATTAGCACAAAAACTTTGCAAATGCGGGTTTTATAACAGGGAAATGAAAGAGAGAGAAATTAGCCCAAAATGGCCAATAAACTACTAATTTCTGGGCTGAAACCACTCCTCCAGGGACAGATAGGCTGCTCAAAGCTCCCTCTCTCACAGTGAACAGAGGAGCTTCCTTCTATCCAAGTAAGGTATGGGCAAACATAGAAACTTGTAACACAGCCCTGAATTCAGCACTAACCTGAAACTATTAATATTACTCTGGATGAATAGGTTTATAATCATAATTTTACTGGGATATGGGAAATAATCTGTTTCATGGGAACACTATTAATCTCTCACCGATATTGTTTGACATGGATGAGATTCTTTATGGCCTCCTTGGTCGTAGATTTAGTAATAACCTGAGAACCTATGAACCTTTTATGTAAATTGCTTGGTGTTTATCCTACTCAAGAGTTAGTGTACCAAACAATACATACTTTTCTGCTGCAATGTCAAAGTTATGATCGAACAGTCCAAACCAACATTGGAGAAGTTGAAAAAATATGCAATGATTTGAAAAAATTTGAAGAACAGGCCAATTTCGGGGACAATCTAAGTAAATTGTCCAAAGAACTTATAGCTTTTGAAAACAACTTAAAGACAAAAAAAAACTACACAAATTTTCCCATGATAGGGAAGATTATGACAAAGGCAGACAGTTTGAGTCCCATAGGGGAGGTAGATTTGCTGAAGGCACTAAGAACTTTTCTTCTGTTCGCAGAAAGAGACCTAGATCAATACTCAAAAAAGGGTCTCTTCCTTCATTACTTCTGGTGAGGAGTCCTCTACAACAGACACAGAATCCACAGTTAATTGTAGTTCACCTGACTCTAAAAGAGGGTGTACATCTACTGACCCTTTAGGAACAGACAGCACAGGGGAGGACGTAAACACAAGGGTAAAAAGCTTGGAAGATCTTTTTCTCTCAATAATGAAATAGATCCTGTATTTATCAATATACATAACATTTCCCAACATGTTTTAACATCTGATGAGCTAACATTACTTAATAAAGGACTTGGATTCATCCCTGACTTTTTTGTCGATGAAAGTTCTTTTGTATCTGACACCATAGCATTTTGCAGAAAAATTTATCTAAAATTGTTTTTCAGTCAACAAGATCCTCAGATCTTATCTCAAAAATCTTCTGAATTCAAATTCCATCAGTCTACCTTCCATCCACCGATGGATAAACATGTGGCGGTTTTTCAGCAAGCCGTGATTAAGGATTTACATTTTTATATGGGTCCAGATAATATTACTAAACACAACTTATCCTCAACAGAACAACAAGCCTTAACTAGCCTCAAAAACAATACTAACATTGTTATACTTCCAGCTGATAAGGGCGGTGCGGTGGTCGTCTTGGATTCAGATTATTATTGGGATGAGGGAAATAGACAGTTGTCTAACCCTCATCACTACATGAGGATGCCCACTGACCCTACTTCCAATTTTAAAAAAGAAATAGATAAATTTTTGAAAGAGGCAGTTGAACAAGGGATTATTACAGCTAATACTTCATCTCATCTTACAGTTTTGGATCCTGCCAAACAATATTTATACTTATTACCAAAAATTCATAAATCTATTGACAAACCACCAGGCAGACTGATAGTGTCAGGGATAGGATCACTTACGGAACCCATTGTCAGCATTTCTTACTGAAAAACTCAAACCACTGTTATCATTAGTCAGAGCAAGACTTAAGGACACAACAGAATTTTTACAAATAGTATCTGACTCCCAATTGGAACCACACTGGCTAATGTGTACTCTTGATGTCAAATCATTATACACGAATATTCCACACTGGGCTGGATTAACTGCACTTGAATACTGGTTAAATAAAGCCGGCATTTACCCTCCTGGTACCAACACATTGCTTATCTGTATGGCTGAACATGTTTCGTCTAAAAACGTTTTCTGTTTTAAACAAGACTGTTACTGGCAAATACAGGGTACAGCTATGGGTGCCTCATTTGCACCCATTTACGCTGACCTTTATATGGGGTATGTGGAGGAACATATAATTTATGATGAGCTTCACAACTTATATATTTCTAAATTGACATTTGGAGAAGATATTTGGATGACTGTTGGCTCATTTGGAAAGGAGGAAGTGAATACCTACATGAGTTTGTGGAACATCTCAACAGTAATATCTGGGGAGTGGAATTTACTGTGGATTATCATCACAATGAGATGCATTTTTTGGATGTTTCTTTACATCGCCAGGCAGATAATACCTTGAAAACATCTGTATACTGCAAATTTCCTCAGTATAATACTCTGTTACATGCCAACAGTCTCCATCCTAGACATACTATTAACAACATTCCCAAATCTCAATTTTTACGTCTTAAACGGATATGTTCCTCTCAACCAGAATTATCCCAGCATCATGATGATCTGGCCAACAGATTTTTAGCCAGGGGGTACACCATAAACAATGTTAGTTCAGACATGTGTTGGACACAAAACCAGTCAAGAGACAGTCTGTTACAATATCAACAGCATTTTAGTAAAAATCAACAAGATATTTTGAGATTTGTAACCACATATGGGAGAAATACTGCTCAATTTTCTGAGATAGTTAACAAACTCTGGAACATACTTAAGTCTCATATTGAATTGGATGATTGTTTGGGTAACAGATGTTCATTCTCATACAAAAAGTGCAAGACATTGGGGTCACATTTTTCCTACTTTAAGAAAACAACATCTACGGATATGGTTACTCATCAACAAACTTTAACTGGGGAAAAATTAATAGGATCACACCCTTGTGGACATTGTAGTTTCTGTAATTACATGTTTAAAACCAAAACATTCACCAGTAGGAATACTGGACAATTATACAATATATATGGATTTGGGAATTGCAGTACGGACTGGGTAGTCTACCTTGCTACCTGCACATGCCAAGCATTTTATGTAGGTCAGACATCCAGACAGTTCAGGATTAGGATGTCTGAACACTTGGGTGATATTAGAAATGCACGTATGACCAATGCCTTGTATAGACATACAATTAATCATCCCATGGCCAAATTTTCATTTATTATTGATCATATTACTGGCAATCGGTCATTCAAAACAGGATGGCACGATATACTTAACAACAAAGAAAGAAAATGGATTATAAAACTAGGGGGTCTTTTTTCCCCAGGACTAAATGATAAATTATAAGTTTTCCATTTTCAAAAATATACCATATATTCTCTGTAGCTTGCTGGAGTTTTGAGTTACCATCAACTATTTATTAGTTATTTATTGATTATACTTCAATCTTTTGTTTACAACTTAATTTTTTGTTAACAATTTATTTTTTTCCTTAGACAGGAAGTGATGTCATTTTCTTCATTGAAACATGTGTATAAATTAGTGGCTTTTGTCATGCTTCTTTTCTATACTACTGAAGAAAGCTATATGCTGAAACCGGTCTAGTTCACTGTTTCTACAATAAACTTATTTCAGCTCATCTTTGGTGCTGGCGTCTTATTTTGATGCATAAAAGTTATGCTGCACCTGAAGATACTGAATGAGTTTTGGTAAATGCATAAAAAATAAAAATAGAGGATACCACTGTTGTAACTGTATCACAATTTATTAAACACTGTGCACTTTCATCTTATACCTTTTTTTTTTTAGACAGGCTTCATCAGAGTAATTGTGGCGAAACCAAACATGCCAACAATATATATAGTTTTAAGACAAAAGCACTCAGTGTTTAATAAATCATGATACAGTTACAACAGTGTTTTTTTTTTAAATGTTTTATTTGTTTATATCCTTTAGTAAATATTTGCTGGTATCAAATGCCAGAGTATGGCTGTTTTTGCCATCACATCAATCCAGAATACCAGTACAGAGTTAATTAAAAAAGGCTTCCTGCTATTTCATGACTTTTTACCTAGATATAATCTAGTGTAGCATATTCAGAACACAGTATTAATATCTTGAGTGCACGTATACTAATGAGGTTTTAAAAGCTGAAGGACACCAATAAATTTACTAATCTACTTAGCAGAAGCTTAGCCTTCAATGTAATATCATAGATTTAACAATGTGTAATATACATCAACGATAAAGTCACAGTATGCTGGACTGGCATTATGGCATGGATGTTGTTTTGGAGAATGAGAACAAAGGCCTGATATAACGGTTTCAAATGCATTATTATATTTGCAGCACACTGATCACACTGTTAAACTCTCCTCCTTACAACTACAACTCCCACTGGTCAGTGTCTTACAACTCTAGGGTTGAAAGCTCAGTCTTAAACACTGGGGTTTGCATATCCTCCCCATTTCTGTGTGGGTTTTCTGTAGATACTCTTATTTTCTGTCCACTCTCCCCAAAACATGACATCTGGTTAGCTATACAAACCTGTCCATATATATCGCATGTGTTCTTGCCATTATAGCCTACATTATGACAAGAAAAGTGGTAAAAGGTGAGACACTGCCATAACCTGGTTGACAAATAAATACATTAAAATAAATTACAATTCCAGCACAAAACACAACAGAGAGTGCATTATTATTAATGTAATTTAACTTTATAACTTAAATAATAAATTAATGTTGGTTTATTGTAACACAATGGGATTTTAATTGATTTACATTTTCCTACTATCTTAGCAGCCTTCTTGGTGGAAATGGGCTTTCTAAGACAATGTAGCAATTGACTCACATTTACTAATAACCGCCTAATCCTTAAGCAATTGTACACAATGTGTGACAGATGCAGTTATAAAATTTCTCTGAAAGCAAGGTTCTCACATACAGAAGCTACATATACCAAACAGGCTGTCAGCAATACACAGCACCACACTTTACTTACCACACACATTACAGATCAAACACATTGATTCGTTTATGCTGATGCTCTTAAAACTAATCTACCTAAACTTCAAAGGTCTCCCAGATGCAATTATTGCAATAAGCATACCCATAAATCTCACACACACTCGACTTAAACAGTGCCCACCATGAAACATGCACCTATATCTCATGGTGTCTCAGCTCAAAAGCTGATAAGAAAAACTTCTACACAACCCGACGTCCTAGTCATAGGTGATCTCATTGTGAGAGACACAGCTGCACCACTCACCAGACTGAGCAAGGAGAGGATGATGGTCAGCCTCCTATCAGGGGGCTGGGGTTCATCACATAACACATGCATTCAAGTCCTTGCCTCAAAAGTACATAAACAACACAGCTGTAATACATGTGTAAGTAAATGACAAGTGATGGACTTACCTGAGCTATATGAAGAGAGATATGATGGAGCTCTCAGAATATGCGCTTGAGGCAGGTATGAACCTAGCACAGAGCAGTATTTTACCTTCAGCTAAAATGAGGCCACAATATGAACAAAAGATGACAGTTAGCTTAACTTCTGGTGATATTTAAGTGTAGATACAATGTATATCTACCTGGGATAACATGGTAAACACTATCCACTTGCATAAAGTCTTTTTAGGCAAAATCAATCTTCAAGAGTTTCTAACATATCAAAACAAAAGTGAGATACCATGAAGGTATTGCTGCTCAAAGTTTGAAGCATTAATAAACAAATGCACTCTCTATAGGCACTCAAGCCACTAGAATGCATTGATAGTATGCACTGTCACTGAGGTCTGGTTCAAGAATATTGAAAGCATTACATCAGTACAAGTTTCAACACCTATAACGCATTTAGTCCCACTGCACTAGATGAAAGCACTAAAGGTAGCAGGGTCTCTACATCTGTAAAATAAAATTTCACCTCCAGAATTATAAGACAGTATACTAACTTAGATTTTATCTATGTTCAACTTACCATTAACAGGGCCTCAAAGCACATCATAGCTATGAAAAAGGCCCACCCTATGCTCCCATTGGCCTATATCACCTAACTGATCTCTTTGGAGACTTCAGCTACCCCTCCATCAACTGGGACACATATACATCCACAGACATGCATAGCCAGAAATTTCTGGACTTCACAAATACAAATCATTGTACCAGACAGTCTGCACTCCTACAAGGGGAGACAAAATCCTGGAATTGGTTCTCACCAAAACAGGACAGCTCTGTTCCCTGCCAGTTGTAATATAGCTCCCTAGTCAAATGGAACCATAAGTCAGTCATATTTACCATAAGAATGAAGCCGGATGAATCTTCCAATAAATCAGTATTCAGAGATTATGCTAAAGGTAATCTACTGAAACTGAGTGATGACCTTCATCTGTCCGCCTCGGAAATAAATCCATTAGTGACAAATTTAAAAATAATTCCCACTGATAGAACCCAAATATAAACAGGTCTGCAAGAAAAGGAGCATGCTCATTGCAGGTAAAAATATATGTAACCCTCTAAATGCCAAAAACTCTCTTATCAAACTTAACAGGAAGCTCTGGCCCTTGATCAACTTAACCAAAGTTATATATGACGTAAAAATAGCCATCCAGGTAAAAGATAATCACAAAGCTTTTTTTTGTTATGTTAGAAACCTCAGAAATAATGATCCCAAGAGTGAGCAGAGCTAATAGTAAATGATACCTCACACTCCAATCCAATGGACATAGCCAATATATTTGCAGATACATTTAGCTCTTACTTCTTCCCCACTTCACATTCCCATTTCAAGTACTGTCACCTTCACCTCTCCTCAAATCTCCCAGCAAGAAGTCTTCAAGGCACTACCCAAGGCCAAGAACATAACTTCTATGGGGTCTGATAAAATATCAGGATGCCTGTTGGTCAGCTTGAAACAGATCTGTCAAACTACCTACAGAGACACAAAGGTGGGTCATCAATTGACCTTGGCAAATATAAGCCAAACTAGTCATCAATTGACCTTGGCAAATATAAGCCAAACTAGTCTCATTTGTAAGGCTATGGAAAAGGTCATTATGATAAATAAGGATATAAGCAGCTTGCAAACTCTTGACCCGAGTTAGTTCAGTTTTCTCAAGGGCAGATCCCTACTTACTCAGTCTGGTCAACTTCTTCAAAAAGGTTGCCAAAGCAATGCATGGGGGCAAATCTGTACACATCACATATCTAGGCCTCACAAAGGCATTCAACACCCCCCTCCCCCACTCAGGCACAATTGATAAACTCATCCTGCTAAATGCAAATCCCTATGTTACTCATTAGATAGCAAAGTGGCTCACAAATAGAACTCAGGAAGTTGCTATGGTTGAATCTACCTTCTCCAAAAGACATGTCACTTGTGGTATCCCTAGGGTTAAGTCCTTGGGCCACTTCTTTGTGATATCAACTTTTTGAAGGTCAAAGCTAATGTTAAGAGCTTATGGCTGAAAAGGTGTGCAGATATTTGGAAGCTTGGTGCCATCATAAAGTCATCAGAAAATACCAAGATACTTCAGAAAGGCTTTTCCCATACAAATATCAGGTGTCAAAGCCACATCCTTAAAATAAACGCCAAAAAATGATGTATAATTATACCCTTCAGCAAGTATGATGTCCCCTTCAACTATCACAAAGACAACACATCCCTGAAAACTGATTCAGTGCTAAGGGACCTGGGAGCTCATGTAGACAATAAGCTGTCATTCAATCACCATATGTCCACTGTTGTAAGGAAGTCCTTTTTTTATTGTGTAGCTTATTAGTAAGGGTAAGATATCCAGGGAAGTGTTCATTCCACTGTATGCTGTACTTATTAGTCCAATCATTGAGTATATTGCCCCCTTTGTTATGTAACTGTCCAAACACCTTGCACAACTCAAGTGACCCCAATGCTTTCTTACTAAGAAAATCAAAGGTGAATATCACAAAAGCTACACTAATCCTACCAAAGTCCTGTCAACTTTTTTATCTTACAGGTTACTGAGAGGTGATCTTTGCCTTCCTTACAGAGCCTTTTCTAACCCCATCCTTTGAGAAATATCACACATCCAAAAGTCCAATAGTGGCAGAAACACCCGCTCTAGAGATTTGAATCGCTTCTGTAATTTAAATAGAAGACACTAGAGTGGTAGATATGTCTCAAAAAGGATGCCATTTCTCTGAAATCATTTTACTTTCCATGTAAAGCAAATTATGACCCACACTCTTTTCAAAAGTAACACTGATGAATGGATGGGAAGCCACAAGTTTAGCAATGGACTGACACCCTTGCATCTTAAAGACAGAGGTAACAGCATATAAATAGCTGCCAGCCTCTGTTGTATTCATATTAATATTACAATGGGCTCTTAGTCACACTTAAAGCACTGGGACTAGAAACGTAATGGGTGTGCATGGCAAGTCTTCTGAAGACCCTCGTGGATCATTGGCCCAGGAAGTATCTAGAAATCCATGACATACATGGCAGCCATGAATAGGTCAGGCATGCATGTTCCATTCAACTTCAGGAATTCAAGTTTCCTGCTACATGTCACTCCAGCCTGTACACAAATTAGTTATATTGTAATACATAAAATAGAAACATTAAATGAAAGAAATGCAGAGAAAAGGGAATGTATATGTATCATTAAAGGCATTCTCTTGTCATACTTCAATACAAAATTATTCTTCTTACTGAAAGAGGAAGATATTATGCTGATAAGTAATATGGTGTTTGAAAACAAAGGGATTGCTGTATATGTTAGAGGGTCAACTAACATGTTGAGTGTATTTATAAACTGACTATACTTTATAAAGTTCTGAAACTCCGTTTTCAAAAAGTCGACTATAGACTGATATCTATATTTCTTGGAGCTGTTCATATCATACATCTGTTTCCTAAATTTCTTTTCCCATAATGGCATAAGCTGTTTTATTATTCACTCATCGCACGCCCAACACTTGCTTTGTTCAGAAGATGAATAATACGGTATTAGAGAGCTGTGTGCTGTTCTATTACACTCACTAGCAGTAATGACAAAGGTCATTCTACATCCCAAAACTCATTTAATAGAATGTGTTGACAAGTGTTTATCTTAAGAGACAAACCAATATAATTAACTGCTAGTCAACAATCAGTTGAACTCAGATATGTAAACAACACTTAGTTTGTATAATGTGCTTGTGTGAAGTGACTGCATAATTAAGCAAATATGATTTATTTCACTTACTTTTTTACTCTTAATAATTTATCATTATGTATATATGCATTTATTCATTTATTGAAAGCACTAAAAGCTGTATAGACAATTAAAAAGATAATACCACATGCATAAATATGAAATAATAATAACAACTCACTGTGAGAAGGTTTACGTAAATGCTTCTAAGGAGATTTTATTGCAGAGACCACCTGAAGAATTTCTAACAGTTGCTTACTTGAGTAAGTGAAGCTATCTGATTCCACAGGATGGGGCAAAGAAAAAAAAAGTATCTGACAGTGTTGACAAAATGAAGCAAACAAACTGTAGTAACTCTAACAAAATCCAACAGTAAAGGAGGTCCATAAGCCAAAAAGCTGTTATATATTTATTGTTGATAAAATGAAGTGCTTTTCGTTGATGCTAGTGAGCCAACTTCTTCAGATTCAAAAAAACATAAAACACATACAAAGCAAATAAATAACTTTCTATCCATCATGTGACTGGCATCAACTGCAACACCTATTCAAACTAGTTACCTGCTTAAAGTGACATTACCTATTAAAGTATTTAAAAATACTATATCTACAATGTTATCATTAGAACCACGTATTAAATAACACACAATGCAAATGATTGCATAAAACTAAGTGCATAAGATAGTAGTCGGCAAGTTATAAGTGTACAAATTCTACAGAATAAAGCACACTAACTTGGTACTTATCATTGACATCTTAAAAACACATCTCTAAACAATTCAAGTATACCAAGAAACAGCTATATACAATCAGTCAGTCAATAACTGACAAAAGACATTAGAAATAATAACAACATATAAACCGCATAAATAAAATAGTTAATTAATTTAATATAGGGTTAAAGTGTACTTGGGCTAAATAAAAAATCCATCTCTAATTTTGATAGTATCACGTTGTATTACACATACAACGTGGTAATCTACCCCATTCATTTTATCTACACATAAAGACCCCTGGTGAAATAACAAGTTAGCCTGTCATCTATTTAAGCTCTTTAATTTCAAAAGGCAGGAAATATTACAAGCGTCATTTAAGCCAGGGCTTAAGAATGTGTTAAGTCTAACCTGCCATAACAGCTCACGTTCTTCAAGGATCAAGTTAAATGGTCCTCCTCTAAGGTCGAAACTTACATGATCGATGACTTTAAAAAGGAACGTGTGGTTACTGTGCTCCATAAGGTGCTTTGCTAAAGGGTTTTCTTCTTTTTTCCTTTCTATAGCATAGGTGTGCTCATAGACTCTTTCCTTTAACTTACGTTCGGTTTTATTGACGTAAAAGGCTGGGCATACCTGGCACCTAGCTATGTAGACCACAAGTTTAGAATTACAATGATATTTACTCCTTAGTTTGTAGTTCCTACCATTGATGTCAATTCTTTCACCTATCTCAATGTGTTTGCACATTCTGCAATGTCCACAGATGGTCATCCCTACTTGTTTTGTAATTGGGCCCGTATTTCTTCTTTCAAGCAAGTTTTTAAGATTTGCTCCTTTCTTAAAAACAAGATTTGGTACTTGACCGAGTTTACTGGTCAAAGACCTATCAAGTAGAATAAGTTCCCAATTTTTTGTTGAGAATAAGTCGAATCATGTGACTATCCTTGCTAAAGATTGTTGTAAAACTCATTTGGAACTCGTTATTTGGCCTCACAATTTCTACTTGTTCTACAGTTGAAAAATCGTTGTTAGTATTACCCCTAAATGGACTCAAAAAATTGTCACACATTCCACTTAATAAGTTGTTCTTAAGCAAAGGTTTAAATAAACCAATTTGCCTCTTATAGCTAACTTCCAGTACCAAAGAATGAATCAGATGTAATGGGTACCCACGTTGTTCGAACATATTACTTAACTGCAGACATTCATCATTAAAGTCGGACTCCAAAGTAGTCATCCTTGCTGCTCTAATAAGTTGTCCTTTTACAATTGAGCACTTCTGATGAAAAGGATGATTGCTAGAATAATGAAGAAACGAGTTGGAATACGTCTCTTTTCGATATATTCTAGACACATATCTGTTATTGGAAATGTCTTTGACAAGTTTACAGTCCAAGTAGTCTATGCTACTTGAACTTGAAACTAGATGTAAATCTTAAGAACTCAGTAGTTGAGTTCAGGTAGCCAATAAACTCTTGTGCCTGAAGTTCGTTACCTTTAAACAGGACAAATATGTCATCTAAGAATCTAGTATAAAATACAAGGTTCGCCCTGTGTTGGGGATGTCTAAAAATAAATTAATTTTCCCAAAATGCCATCAACAAATTGGCGAAACTTGCTCCACAGGGCGAACCCATAGTTACATCGCAATTCTGTAAGTAGAACTCATTATTGAGCACAAAACAATTGTTGGTTAAAATAATGTCCAGTAAGAGTTCCACCAGTGGATTTCCTGTGGTGGAGCATCCTTAGATTTCATCATATGGCTTACCCATTCAATCCCTTCCAAATGTAGGATTGATGTATATAAATCTTTAACATCAATAGTTAAAAAGTTGTTGTCTTTATCAAACCTCAAGTTGTTAATTTTGTCCAAAAACGACCAAGAGTCTTTTCAGACCTGTGGCTCTAATGAAATATATTTCTTCAAAATTGAGTCTACGACTTTGGCACAAGGGTAAGTAATAGACCCTCTTCCATCAATAAGGGGTCTCATTAGTGGATCAGTAAGGTCTTTATGGACCTTAGGGATACCAAAAAGTACTGGAATTTTAGGCCAAGAAAGTGTAATGTAGTTGTAAATGTCAATATCTATCAGTGCCTCAATAAATAAGTTGCTAAAATAACTCAATACGACCATATGCAACATTCACTTTGTTTAATGACACTTTTGGGTAAGCTTCACTATTCAATAAAGCAAGCATTCTATTGTTATAATCAACAAAATCAAAGATAACTACCCCACCCCCTTATCTGGCTTCACTACTCTTACTGAAGAAGATCTTAACAAATTTACAAGTCGTTTTCGTATGGTGTAATGTTAAACCACTTGTTACTATTACCAAGTTTGTGTTCTTCCATAAAATGTCGGAAATCCAGTTCACAAACTTGTTCAAATGTTTTTAAAGTCTGATGTAAGGGGAGGGGTTAAATGTACTCGACATTCTAAAGTCATTATTGGAAGTGGTGTTGTTACCAAATAGGACCGTTAAGTTCAATTTTCTAACAAATAGTTTCAAGTCAAGGACAAGGTGGTCCAATCTAGAAGGTTTACTGGGAACAAACGTATTTCCCTTTGCTAGAAGATCAACTAGCACAGGGTCAATGTTCAATGAAGAATAATTAAAGATCTTAAAATACCCAGTTGGATATAAGAGGATATTAACCCCAGGGGGGTATACATCACCTATCTCCTGAACCTGTTGTTGCGTTTGTTCCTTTGATTCTTCTGATTGTAGTTGAAGTATTTCTTCGGGATTGCGCCTGTGTTCTTGGTTTCCGGAACATTTTGGTTGGAACCATTCCTATCACCATTAGTAGTATTGTACGTTGCCAAAGGAATGTTGGTGTTATGGTTTTGATTCCGAATCCTTTCAGTAGGTCTCAATGTATTGTCATACTTGTCAACTACTGCAGGGACGGGGCTATCCAAGTTATTAGAAATAATACCCCCATTAGCAGTGTGTGAAGTTTGTATATTCACTCCTAGTGCAATTGCTGATTGTGCATTGGACGGCTTGGGGTAAGCAGTACCAGTATCGTAAGCTTATCTCTCCCTGTTGATTTTCTTAAATTTGTTTAATTTAAGTCTCTCTAATAGTTGATCAATACTAAAAAATATTCTTTCATAATCAAACTTATATCTAAGGAAGTCAAGGTCTGTGGTAATCTCTGTATTCAACACAGACACTTCCTTGATCAAAGTTTCAATATATATATTATAATGTTTGATCATCAAGTTCAATAGATTGAATCCTGACAGTATCTGACAGTGTTACCCAATCATGGTATTGAAACAAGTACCAGCTCTTCACCTGAGTATTTATTGGAGCAAAGGGTAACATAAGGCACAAAAAAAAAAAAAAAAACTAAGAGTATCAGAAATGTTGTAATGAAATATCAATTCTCAGCTTGTCTATTTTATTATATGACTTTGACAAGTGCAGAAATAATTTTCTTTCTCAGACATATTTACATGTTGACTATAATTCAAAAAAAAGTTCCACAGCTTTGTAAAGTGCCTACCACAGGTAGATCAATGTATACAACCTTGGGAAATGTGATTAGAAATCATAGAAATTTCTAGGCTAAGTGTTCTGTTCATTATGCCTTACCATTTCCCACCTTAGACTGTATTTCTCCAGGAGGGCTATGACAGTCAAACCCAGGGTGAATTTATGAATTTTCATTCAACTATCCAGTTTGTGACCACCAAAAATGACCAACAGAAAAATGTGCTCATAGACATCCCCCAAACTAACACAGATATCCACTCAACAAAGCCCTAGCAACACTCAACCATTCAACACAGAGACAGAGAGAGAGACACACACACACATATACACACAAACACACACAAGCACATCCATACTCTTGATCCCCTACCTAATCCCCCTACTGTGTCCACCCAGGCACACCACACAAAGAGTCATACTGCTCCATTTAGACACCTGCAAACATTCCCACAAACTGCCTTACATACACACGCACATACATACACACGCACACACACACACACACACACACACACACACACACACACACACACACACACACACACACACATCCCCACTAGCTCTCAACTAAATTTCCGCAAACTTTCCTGCAACATGGTCTCTCTATCTCTCTCTCTGACTACAACTGGGGATGGCAGCAATTTGGCCAAGTTAATTATCGTGGCTGTCCTTGCTTATTTATACAGCCAAACAATTTTCTATATCACTCAGCAGTGTCAATCACTCACTGCAGGCATTTCCAAGGGACAGCACATGGTTTATTAGACTTAGCTGCTCCCCCGGAATGCCTCACTGTCCTACAGCATGGGTGGCAGGACAGCTATTCTTCTGACTGTGGAAAATCACTGTGATGGACCTGTCTCTAAATAAGAAAGGGTTAAAATAAGAATTTAGTCCTCTCTGGTAAGGCATACCAGTTGTGGTAACCATTTCTGAATCCCTGTGTTTATTTATTTGCATGTGTTTACCTAAAAAGTCCTACTGGGCATAAAACCCCTTTACAGGAGAGGCTAAGAGAGAAAAACACTATGATAGATAGAAAATAATTAAGATATAATCAATGTGAAATAAAAGCACAATAGCAAAACATAACCTGCTGTTGCACTATTTACAGTAGAGAAAAAGCAAACAGTTATAAATGTAATTAGGTAAGGCAGTTCAAAAACTGAAGGTAGTTGTAAGAAATGCAGAGCAAAGCAATTTACAAATAAAGAAATGTATATAACAGTATTACATGCCAAACATTTTTGGTATCACTTTACATAACTGAGAAAACTGCATAGTGATGCAACAGTGATCAGCGTGAAGTAAGTTATGAGCAATGGACAGTACAGATATGAATGACTAGGCTGGCTAAGATACGAGAAGTAATTAAATGCAGGATATAAGTAACAGGAATAAAAATAGAGCTAATGCTGTAAACTGCTGTAAAATTATCTATAGTTTAATTTGTAATAATGACATGCATGCAACTTGAAGTTATTAAATAGTTGTGAAGTAAAGAAAGTAATGCTATTACACAGTGTGCCAATGTTTAACAATGAAGCGGTGTTCAAGATTTTTTGCTGTTTCATTGTATCCTAACATATCCTTGTCTTGCCCACCTCTAAGTTACTCATGCGCAAAACACAGGGGCTAAAAACTTCCATGAGAATGTAAGGCTAGACTTCTTAGGATCCTCGTATATCAATAGCCTAGCAAGTACCTATGAACCCATAATATGAAAAAATGTAACTGTAGTACTATAAACATTGGGGAAATGGGGTTGAGCATATAGTAACTGTAAGCCATGTGTGATAGAAAATATGCTGCAGAATATCTAAGTTCAGAAATAATCAATAGCAAGTCTATGATATAAAGTATCTACAGGTAAATAGAAACAAACTATTGAGCAGCAAATTATAGGTTTGTCTTGCTGGTGTGTTTAGGAATAGGATACTTATGTAAGATAGGACTGGAAGAAGGATGCAATTCAGAGATGGTAAGTGACATATGAATCTAGCAGTGTTCACCAGGTTCATTGACCCTTTCAGCCACATCTATTGACATATTTGACAGAATGCAAACATTCCTCCTTCAGATTCAACTGCAGTAATAGGTCAGTTTAAACAAAAACTTAGTTCATAACCACTGGATTTAATGTCATAAAACCTGGCTAAGTTATCATTTGCCCTTTCTCATTTTTCTTCTTGGTATCAGGGTATTTTATTATCTTTCACAACTTCTCTTGATTCAGTGCACGCTCTTACCTTCAACAGCTGTGTAGAATCATCACAGGTCCTCTCTTACAAAATCGATTTCTTGTCTGGATGTCTTTTGTTTCCTCTTGCCTTCTTCCTGTCAAATCTTCTTTAGTAAGTTTTCTTCTGCTTGCCTGCACAAGTAACCAAACCACTTTAATCTGTTCTCCTTGGACTTCTCAACAGCTGGGGCACATTTCATCTGTCCCATAGTATGCATCCTATAATGCAACTCAGGCACACCTCCATTACTTTCAAGCTTCCTTAACTGCCTAGCTTTCTGTATCATACACAAGCACTGGTTGTACCACTGTCTTGTATACCTTACATTCCAATTACTTTGGCATTCTCCGGTCACATGCTACCCCTAACACTCTCAGCCAGTTAGTTGCAGCACCTATAATTCTAGCTTTGACCTCCTCATTCAAACTCTTGCTGAAATCTTAGTAACTGTCATTTGCAAATCTTTTTTGTTTTAAAATTATACATAAAAAAGCATATTTTTACTGTTACAGTTTTATTGCTGCTGCAAGCTTCATGCTGCTTTAAAGCTGTTTGCTAATATGGTTGACTATTTTTTGTGGACCTGAAGGGAGACATGACAACCTTGCTCTACTGTATTGTGGGATGTGTTGCAACAGTACAGGGTACCAGGGCTACTGATAAATGCCATGCATCATTCAGTCAAACGTGTATGAGGGGTAAGAACTGCAGCTGCTCCCCTCAAATGCTTTCAGGGTGGGTGTAAGACTGATAGGAACTGGATGTCAAGATGCAGCCTAGGTTTGGAGAGTATCTAGTATGGTATGTGGGGGTTGCTTCTTTGCTTGAGAAGAGAGCTTTTAAGTCTCAAATGATACCCCCTCCAAAAATAAAATCATGCAACTGATCAATTCATCACTGAGTATGCAGTGGCTGAAGGAACAATATGCCTTATTGTACAGTGATTGTCATAAATGCATACCCAGTAGAGAAAGTTTTGCTTGCATCGAGTCTGTAGTCATGCGCCTTTTTCTGGGGCATCTTATTTAGCACTGATGTGACACCTCAGTAAACCTGCCACTTTGAAAGTGGACAGGACATGTCATGCCTTTGGTCAAACAAGAAATGCACTGCTGGCAATTGTCTTCCAACCCCCACATGTGGTAAGGCTACAGTGCCTCCTAATTCCTTTTTTCTCCCCAGTGGCTTCTTCAGCACTTGGGCTGCTGAATGAACCCATGTTATCGGGACTGTAATCTGGACTCCATTCTTGCAGGCTGCAGAATGTGTTTAGGCCAGACTGAAGGAAGAAGCTCAGACTTTTCCCGGGGCAACTAGAGTTCAATAAGTGGCAGGCAGGGAAGATATACATGTACCTCCTGGGGGAGGGGTGGTGTTCTCAGATGCACCATTGTGAGCCATTCCCCTGCAGAGACTGGGGATGTGCAGTGGGTAGTTATTCATGGGGGAGGGATCTGGTGGAATCATGGGCAGTGTGCCACAAAATTCACTGCATGCCACCTTATGGAAAGTGAAAGTTCTGCACAAGGTGCTTGTTTTGTTATGAGAGAAACACTCATCAGCAGCAATACGACTCGGCCACAGGAACCCTTGGTCTGCTGTCTGGTCCCCAAACATAGGACAAGCTAGTCTGGTGGTGGCTCATTCTGATTTTGTATACCCAGTAAATGAGAAGAGGCCTTGTGAGCAGCAGATGATTAGATGTGTAGCCAAAAAGTGTGACCCCCCCCCCAAAAAAAAGTATTAAATCTCAAAACATCTTATTCCAAGTTTGCGTTAGAGTCTAGCCTGCTTCATGGGGTATAGAGGAAAAAGTATGAATTTGTTTTAAATAGCCAGTTTTAACTACAATGGAACAAGATTGTCTGCTTTGGCTCTTATGGCTACTGTGCGCCTGGGCAACAAACTTTTGCATTATTAGGGTGCTGTTGACTGTATAGAATCTGCCTTTTGTGTATTGGAAAAGTTGTAATCTCCTTATTAAACAAGTCATATTCTTAGCAACATTTTCAGCAAGTCATGCCTAGACTGGTACGTATGCTCACAGTGGGGCAGTGAACAGGTTCTGCTGAGATTTTTTTGTCGCACAATTTTAGTGACTATGTAATAGAAATTATTTGAAAATTACTTTTGTATTTATTTTACTTGCTTTATAGAAGAATGAGTGAGAAGGTCAGTTAAAAACCTATCAGTAAAGACAAAAATGATGCTGCAGTAGCGTTGTCGCCTCACAGTAAGACGCTGTCCAGTTCGATTCTCAGCTAGAGCGTCTGCTGTGTGGAGACATGCGTGAATGGGCGCACCTTCGTTGAATGTTGTGCATCAGGCCTGGCAAGCCGGTACATAAAAATCAACTGCCAATCATTAGTGGACCGGAGTTCCGCTGTGGCGACCCCTAACTGGGAAAAGCCGAAAGCCACAAAAACACAAATGAAAACTCCAGCAAAGCTAAAACTTCCACTGAGTGACCTCCCAAACATCTTGTATCAGAGGCACATGGGATATATGCAAATGAACCTTATGAACATCAGGTGTTTTAGCTCAATGGCATTTCTGAATACCCATGACTTGTTTTGTCATTTTTAATGGACAATTTCAGGCCAATAAACCTAAATCCCACTAGCTGTGGATATGCATATTTTGGCCTTGTTATGACCTCATCAGCACAGCACAAGCAGACATCAGCTGGGTATAATAGCCCTGTGTTTCCAATGTTTAGTCAAACACTCTGCTTGTGCTGTGCTGACGATGTCATAATAAGGCCGAAATATGCATATCCACAGCTAGTACTGTTTGGCTTTATTGGCCTGAAATTGTCCATTAAAATGACAAAACAAGTCATGGGCATTCAGAATTGCCATTGAGCTGAAACACCTGATGTTCATAAGGTTCTTTTGCATGTATATCCCATGTGCCTCTGATACAAGAGGTTTGGGAGGTCACTCAGTGGAAGTTCTAGCTTTGCTGGAGTTTTCATTTTGGTTTTTACTGATTGGATTTTAAGTGACCTTCTCACTCATTGTTTTAGTTTGTTGTTTGGCATATTTTTGCAGTGATCCTAATGATAATGGACATCAGCTGGGTATAACAGCCCTGTGTTACTAATGTTTAGTCAAACACTCTGCTTGTGCTGTGCTGACAAGGTCATAACAAGGCCGAAATTTGCATATCCACAGCTAGTAAGGTTTGGCTTTATTGGCCTGAAATTGTCCATAAAAACAACAAAACAAGTCATGGACATTCAGAATTGCCATTGAGCTGAAACACCTGATGTTCATAAGGTTCATTTGCATATATCCCATGTGCCACTGATACAAGAGGTTTTGGAGGTCACTCAGTGGAAGTTCTAGCTTTGCTGGAGTTTTCATTTTTGTTTTTACTTGCTTTATAGAAGAAGGAATATGGTTGTTTTTTTCATTTAAGATGTGTCTAACATATGAATTTCATATTGCGTTTGGGGGGCACTTTCTGTATATGGGTATATACATGTGGATGTGTATAGATATATGCACACATATACAGATTATGTTTTGTGTGAATATGTACACATATTCACAATGTATTGAGAGTAAATAGTCTTTAAAAAAGCATGAAAGACATGCATGGCAATACCATATGCCCAATGATATGAGGCTCGTGCATGTAGGGTAAGCACCTTGCAATCACAGCAAGAGGGATAATATCTCCATGCAGAACCCTGAGCTTCTTGAAGCTAACTGTGTATCCTATGCTTAGCAGTATGTATGCACATTTTGGATAGAGCAATTTAATGTAATAATTTCTTGCTCACGTTTTCCCTTTTTTGAGGGGGGGGGTTGTAGTTTTGAGTGGAGATGCTTTCTTGCCTTAGGACACGTGGACTACACTTCACCATTTTCTTGACTTTGTAACTGGAGATGCAGAGACCTGTTATATGGGTACTGAAGCTGGCTTTTATGTTGCCATGTCTCAACCCCTCATTCCCCTTCTAGTAACTTAGCTTAACTGTGGTGCCTGTGCCAAGAGGTCCCAGAGGTTACTTTTTGCTTGATCTCTGGTTGAAATGTTTTAACTTTCCTGCTCACCTGACTTCTACAATGAAGTGTTTGAGCATCAGCTACAGGGTTTATGGCTAGGGACTGTCTGTTAGTATAAGTTTGTTCTTCTGAATGCTTTTAGTTCTTAGCTATCAGCTTTTTACTTCTATTTTTTCCAAAATGTTAATTTAACAGGTTGGTGATTAAATGAATTTCACAAGTATGTATTCATGCTAATTAGCTCTGGCCCCTAAAGTGACATTCATACGAGGCTAATGACCACCAGGGTTTTTACAGGCCTAGATATGCAATCCAACCGGTTTTGTCCCACAGTTCCTTTGACATCTAAATGGTGGGGTATATTAGTAAAGTGGTAGCTAAGAATTATGTGGGTGTAATATGTTATTGGGGATTAATTTACTGCCCATCAGACACATTAATGCCAGGCAGGGGTGAATTTAAAATTTCCTATTCAATGATCAAGGTTTCTTTTCAACAGGGTCACTGATGAACCCTGCTTCCCATAGAAGGGGAGCTTATTCCATAGCACAGGGATCCTTTGAGACACATATAGGTCCCTCAAGCAGATTCTATTAATGCTGCAGACAAAGTTCAGTTCCTTGGCTCTACTACATATTTGGTGATGTTTGTCTTGCAGATCTGTGAAAGACCCATCAGAGCTGGATATAAGGATGCCTTCTATGCTAGGCATAGATCACCTGTCAGTAGCCTGTAAAAGACTGAGTACAGAGTAAGGACCTTAAGTTGATCTCTGCAAGACAAAGTATTCATATCCTGGATTCTCCTGTTTAGGAACCTTTGAGGCTGCTCCAACTGTTGCAAGTGCCTGGCTGGGTACTTGCCTAAGGGGGCACTGTACTCAATGATAGGGCTGAGTAGAGTGCTACTAACACTTCTTTGGATCTGGATGTCATACCTTTGATTATGAGTTAGGCAACATAGAATGATTTTCTTACTATCTTGGCTACATATTGGTCAAATGCCAGATTACTGTCTACATATGTTCCCAGATCCCTAACTATTGGGTCAGTTGTTAGGAGTGTTTTATCATTGCTTGGGTGGATTCAGAAAGAGCACTATAATACAGTTTGTTGCCTTGAGTTTTAATCCATGGCTTTCACAACAGTCATTTGTTTGTGTTAGATCCTCTTGTAGGATACTGGTGTCATGGGGGGAGGAATCTATGGTAGCTCCCAATTTACAGTCATCTGCAAACTTTGTGATCCATAGGCCTTTGTCATTAACCTTGACTTCCAAGAAGTAGCTGCCAAACAGCAGCGGCCCAACACCAAGCCCTAGAATACTTAACTGGTGACCAGTCTCTTGGTGGAGGCCGTCTTACAAACCCTGACTTCTTGGGTCCTATCTGGCAATCCAGCAAGTTACGTAGGGATTTATCCCTAGTTTTGAGAATTTGTCAACAATACCTGAGTTGGGTGATGTACAAAACATCGGCCAGGTCAAAGTAGGCAGTATGCAGCATTTTCCCCTCATCCACAGGCATGGTGACCCTCTCAAAGAAGTCTGCCAGGTTAACCAGGCAAGACCTTTCCTTAACAAAGCCAAACTGGGATGAAGCTTTTGTATGTAGTTTGCCAATGTCCTTGTTGATAATTTACATGATAATTCATCCCATGCCTTTGTATACCAGACTTGTCAGACTGGTGGTTCTATAGTTTCCAGGGTCAGTTGATGGTGCACCTTTATGAAGAGGGATGACCATTGAGGAGCTCAATTTACCTAGCACATGTCCTGTTTTGGGGCTGTAGGTGAAGAATGCCTCAAGTGGTCCTGTTAGGTCATGCTTTAAGCTATTTAGGCTGCAACCAGTGAAATTGTCAGGGCATAATATAGCAGCAGTTTTGGCCTTAGCGAGCACCTCTAGGACCTGCTCCCTGTTGATAGTTGGGAGGGATATGCTAGAAGGTATTTCACTGGGGGAAGCGGGGGGGGTGAAGTGAGAGCTAAATTTATTAGCCAGTACATTTACTATGTCATTCTGATCAGTGAAGGCTGTGCCATTTACCACCAGTTCTGCACACTGCTGAATGTCACCTTTAAGGGTCCTGACATAGCCAAGGAAGGACTTATGATTGTCCTTTGCCTGGGAGGCTATCCTGACCTCATAACTGGACTTGTTGGACATTGGGATACCTCTTAGTTTCTTGTTTAGTTGAATCAGAGCTCTTATCTCTATGAGATTTGATCTTTCTGATTTTGTTCATGACTTTTTTCTTTTGTTATATAACCTGTTAAGGTAAGGATACCACAAGTGCAGACCATCCTTGGCAAAGTAGTCTGCTACCTATCTCCTCTCATACTAATAGACATTGGATTTCCCTGGAGTGATACAAGAAAGACAATTATTTAGCCAATCATTTTCTGTTCATACAGTGGCATTATTGCTGGTGAAGGTAGAATGCTGCCCGATGCAAGGCACCTACCAATTTGCGACACATATTCAGAGAGATTCATAACGTCTTTTTATATAGTCCAGTGGAGTACACCTCAGTCCATTTACACCCACATGACCTTTCTTAGAACCATACTGGTACCAGTGGTGCAGTGACTTGAGTGCATGCATGATATTGTGGATTCTAGCTCCAGATAGGCAACCAACTGTTATCTTTTCCTTGTCCAGCCTGGTAATATGAGTATGTGTGTGTCATACAGTAGAATTCCCTATGACAAAAGCAACAGCTAAAGTATTTGCTTGTCTTATGGGATTTGTTCTTGGGGGATCATTGGGTTTAGTTTTAGGTGTTGCTTTTGGTGTATGCTTTAGTGACTGCTAAGGGTACGTGTTACAGTTTGACTGCTTAGGAGGTTTGAAGAAGTTTTTTTTTAAGTGCCTTAACATAAGAAGGTCTATGTGTGTGGTGAGTAGTATGTGTGAAGGATGTAGTGTGTGTTTTTGACAACCTTGTTTGTAAGTGAGATGTTTGTCTCTAAGGAAGTTACATTTGTCTATCGCCTGCATATGGTGTTAATTTTCTTATGGATTAAAAAGCTGTCTGTCTATCTAAGACAACTGCCACATTGTCTCAGGATGCCCATATTTACCAAGCTGGCCATAGAGACATTAAGAAATTGCAAATCCATGCTGCCAGGACCTGTATTAGGGTTGGGCTATAATGGTTTAAGATTTTAGTTTTACGGTGGCCACTTGAGTGTTACCTAGGCTGAAAGCTAGATGTTAGATAGTGCTATGATCTTACTGCTGTATGACATTATCTAGCTGCCCTAAGCTTAGCTCCACAAAAATCCTTTCTGTGCTATGGGTTAAAGTGCTACTATACAGGGCACTGCTAACTACTACTGAATGTTGAGTAGGTCTGCAAAAAAATTGCCTAATTTACAGCAGACAGAAAAGGCTGAAAACTAACTCCAGTACCTTGTGGCCACTAAAGTGCTACACTGTAAGCTCCATGGAGTACCTTTCAACTCAGACAGAGCAGGTAAACACCTTCTGCAATGACATGGGTGATCCTGGAACTTCTTAATGTAAAAGCATGGCAAAATAAGCTCTCAGGTAAAGATTAACACCCAACAAAATCCCTAAAAAGCCCTATTGCTTATGAAAAAATCTCACTATAAACCTCCATGTGTGCTTCACAAATCAGACTGACTAGGCTACTTTACTACTGCCACTAGAATAGCAGCCCCAGTCTTCTTAACATAAAAACACTATGGTTGACCAAAAGTAAAAACCTATCAACTAGCCACAACAAGTAACTGACATTTTAAGCTCCCTTGTGTATCTCCCAGCTCATACAGAACAGGCTAACTTTCTACTCCAACTAAAATTGCAGTATCAGCCTTCTTAATATAAAAACTCGCATTAGTTAGACAAAAGTATAAAGGTATTGGAAACAAATGAAATAACTAGCTACAAAAGAATAGTTGTATAAAAGCTTACCATAGCCATAGATGTCCTTCTCTTCTATATACTGCAGTATTCATAACATGACTAGTATGACCGGCCAGTATACAAAAGTCTAACTCTACTGTATGGTGCAGGCAACATCACATACATCATTAAGTGATATTGGATATAAAACAGACGTTGGCACGTACCAGACCTCAGAAGTGAATGTCGCTAAAAGCACCAGCCTGATGTAAGGCAAGGAAAACATGACCCTAGCAGACAGGCAATCATCAGGGGTAGGCAGGGGGGAAAGTAATACTGCAGCATATAGAGCAGAAGGATATCTACAGCTACATTTAGATTTTACACAATTATTCTATGTCCTTCTACTCATATGCTCCAGTATTCATAACATGAGGGAAAATGCCAAAGCTCATGCAGAGGAGGAATTGGGTGGAGCAGGAGAAACATTCGCCACAAACTCATGCAGAATTGCCCCGGCAAACCCAGCTCTGGACCTGGAAATGCCATCAAGTTTATGTTTTGTGAAAGTATGAGCAGTGTGCCAAGTAGCTGCATCCAGGATAGAGGAAGTGTCTAATGGAATGTGCCCTGATAGGTAAGGGTAGATTTTTTCCATGAGCCACATAGCAGAAGGAAATAGTTTTGGAAATATAATAATATATCAGTGAAAATAGTCTGCTTGGAAACAGATTGGCTCAGGGTCCTTGGGTGATGAGAAACAAACAGGCAGTCAAATTTCCAAATTGGTTTGGTTTTATTCAAATAATATCTGAATTGTCTGTGCACATCTAAGATATGTAGTATCCTCTCACTAGTGGTTTGAGGAGAGGGGAAAAAGGTTGGAAAACTGATTAAGAGTTAACTCATTAACCACCTTGGGCATAAAGTAGGGGTTAGTGCATAGGGAAACCCCATCTCTGTGGAAAACTGTGAAGTGGGAGGAGGACATGACAGCCTGCAACTCAGATACCCTTTTGGCAGAAGTAATGGCCATGATAAGGACTGTTTTCCAAGTTCAGTGTTGCAGGGAAGCAAAGTTTGCTGCCTCAAAATGACCCAGGGTAAATTTCTCTAAGACAAATTTGAAATCCCAAGAAGGGAGGACTGGTTTCTTTGGAGGTCTGATGTGAAGGATGCCTTTTAAGAAGAGTTTAACTTCCAACTTGGAAGCTAAAGGAGAGAGATATAGGCAGATATTCAGAAAATGCAGAAAGAGGAGTATTTACTGAGGAGTATGACAACCCACTCTTCGGTAATTCACACATGTAGGACAGGACCACTGGAACATCCACTAACAGTGGGTATAAATCCTTCTTAAGGCACTAGAAGGAAAATCTTTTCCATTTAGAAACATAGGATTTTTTAGTTGTGGGTATTCTAGCCTCCTGCAGAACTTGCAGGATGTCTTCAGAAAAAAAAGTGTCTGAAGGGAATCAAATCCCCATCACCCACAGAATCAGTTGTGGGGTTGACATCTGTGGGTGGACTAACGTTCTCTTGTCCTGTGTGAGTAGGTCCATTCTGTAGAGCAATCTCTGGTGACTGCCCTTAGCTAAATGCAAAAGAAGAGGGAACCAATGCTGTCTTGGCAAAAAGGGAGTCACAAGCTAGATTTTTGTTTGCTCCTGTTGAATTTTCAATAGGACCTTTTGAAGAAGTGGGAAGGGGGGAATGCATAAAGAAACATCACTTTCCAAAAGAATGATAGGGCGTCCACCTTCCATGCCAAGGAATCTGGGAGCCTGGCACAAAACTTGGGGAGTTGGTTGTTCATGGGGAGGCAAAGACATCTACCTGAGGTATACCCCAACAATGGACCATGTACAAAAACACATTCCTGTGAAGCATCCATTCATGGGACTGAGTCATGGACCTGCTCAGTGTGTCTAACACCACATTCTGAGTTGAGAAAATGCAAACCACTTGGATGTAAATATGACTCTGGACATCCAACTTCCAGGCCTGCAAGGCTAGTCTACACAGGAGGGACTTGTCCCCTCCCTGTTTGTTGACTTAGTAGAGAACTATGGTATTGTCTGTAAACCATATTAACACCCCTGGGGAGAGATGAGGTTTGAAGATTTGTAGGGCAAAGATCAGGGCCCTCATCTCCTTTATACTGATGTGCTCCCTTTTCAGGGCTGGAGACCAGACATCTGTGACCCTCCATGAGTCCAGAGCTGCTCCCCATCCCATGCATCTGTGTAGAGGTCCTGAGTGAGAGGAGGTGGTTGTAGGTACAAACCTGGATTCTTTGCCACCTGTTGGATCCACCAGTGTAATTCCTTTTTCAGGCAAGGCAGGAGAGGAATAGCAAACTCCAGAGGGTGGGATCGCTGTACCCATACTCTTCTCAAAAAACACTGAAATTTCCTCATGTGCAACTTGGCTAAGGGGAGCATGGGAACAGTGAAAGCCATGAACCTCAGGAGGTGAAGGAACTCCCTAGCAGTCACAGATTGTGGAAGCAAGAGGTCCTGAAAGTAGGAAGTGAGGGCCAGAACCTTTTCTGAGGGTAAGGAAGCCATCATCTTGTTTGATTGGATCCTGCAACCAAGAAAGATGTGATCGTGAGAAGGAACCAGAGAAGATTTCTAGTAATTAATTGTGAATCCTAGGCTCTCTAACAGTGACATTGTGGGATAGAGGTTCTGTTAGAGGATGTCTGCAGTCTGAGCCTGGAGAAAAAGTTTGTCTAGGTATGGAAAGATCTGTCTGCCCTGCAGCCTGCAAAAGGCTATGATAGGAGCTAAGTATTTTGTGAACATCCTCAGGGCTGTAAACAAACTAAATGGCAAGGCACAGAACTGAAAATATGATGAAGCAATAGCAAAGCAAAAAAAAATTCCTGAACCACAGATGAATGGGAATATGAAGATAGGCATCCTTGATGGCCAGTGACACCATGAATGCCTAAGGAAGGATAAGATGGAAGAGGGTAGGTAAGGTTAACATACAAAAGGTGGGAACTTTTAGAAAGATATTTAGATGATATAGGTCTAGAATGGGCCTCCAAGGACCATCCTTCTAGGAAACCAGGAAGATCTTGAAGTAGAACCCTTTTTCTACTTGAGAGGAGGGCACCACCAAATAGTGCCCTGAAAAAGGAGGTTGGAAATGATTTAGGGAAAAAGTTCTAGCTGTTCTTTTGGAGGTTGTGGAAAACCCTTGAAAGGAGGACGAGTCCTCCACACCATAAAGTATCCTTGCAGGATGATAGAAAAGACAGACCCAAGAGTCTGGAGTTATCTACTTCCAAGCAGGGAGAGAAAGGGAGAGGCAAAGGAACAGAGGTGTTGATGGCTCGGTAGATGGGTAATGGCAGACTACATAGTTTAGCCTAAAAGGCATGTTTTTATGTGGGAGTAGAGGAGTTAAGTTTCAAGGAAAATTGTTTCCTCGAGTCCCTCTTACCTTTGGAAGATTGGGGCCTAACAGACTTTCTAACAAAGATAGTCTTGGCAGTATAGTTTCTCTGGAACCTGGGCACTGGTGAGTCAAAGATATGCTTCAGATCTTGCAGCTCTTTGCCCTTCTCCTGAAGAGATTTGAAAAGTTCTACAGCTGATGTAGCAAACAAGGCCTTGTTGTCCAGAGGGGCATCCATGATTTTTACCTTCATATCATCAGGCAAAGGTTGGAGCCTGAGCCAAGATCAACTCCTCAGGACTGAAACATATGCAGCCGCTCTAGTTGATGCCTCCACAGCATCATCGCTACACTTTATGGAATGCCATGTAACATGAGCTGAGGAGTTAAGGAAGGAGGAATGCTTAGCCTTAGTGGGAGAATCAGGAAGCTTAGATAATAATTTACCAGCATTCAAAAGAAGAACCAAAGAATACTTGGCCATGTGGGTTTGATAGTTAATAGCCCTGAAGGTCAGAGTAGCTGAAGTAGAAACCTTTTCTCGTATTCACTCCATGACCTTGTACTCCTTATCTGAGGGGAGCAGGGATGTGGAAGTTAGCATCTTGGATGCTTTCTCTGCAGAAACTGAAATGGTAGCAGGGTCTACAGAGGGACATTTGAATAAGAATTTCGAGTCCTCTAACACTTTTTAAAATTTATATGGCCTTTTGGCTGCCGGAGGCTGAGAATTTGGGCACTTGAAAGCAGCAGCAAAGGCATCAAGGAATGCTGGCAGGACTGAGGGTATGTCTGTGGAGAAGGGAAGTCCATCTGTAGCAGATCATAGTATCTTTTGTGAATTTATGATACCTGACAACAATCCCACTTGAAAAATTCCCTCATTTTAAGAATAGTTTCCCCAAATAAGATATTCCCACCCTGGGGATCAGTGCCATTAGATTCCTCTTCTGGGGAGGCATACCACAAAGGGGAAGAGATTTGCACTGAGTAAGCTAAAGAATCAGCCCCTGAGGATTCCTCATCATCTGAGAAAAACTCCTCAAAAGTCCTCTTTTGAGGGGTGGAAGAAGGAATGGAAGGAGAAGGGAGAGGGAGAGAGAGAGAGAGAGATGAACACTGGCTCAGAGCCAGGCAGGTGTTGAATAGACAATGGGAGAAGGCCTGCCAATCAGCAGGCTGCTCCTGAGGGGCTAGAGAAACATGTTTGGTCTTAATTTTCTTCTTTTTGGAAATCTCCATGTGGTGAAAAGTGGATGGGCCAGACGTCGGCCTACATTCTAAAATGTTGGTAAGAACATCCTCTCTCATGATGGTCTGATTAATACCATGCAGGCACTCAGTCACAAAGAGCCATGGTCACTCCAACACCCGAGTCGGATGTCTGTGATTCCCTTGAGAACATGCTGGTAGGGTCCTTCATGGCCTCCACACTGATATCTGTTAAAGGAGAAAGTACTGACTCTGAAATATTGTCCTGGCTAACACTGGCCTGGGAGAGACATCTGGAACAGAGGGAGCAACGAGTAAATCAGGCCTAGACTTCTTGGCCTTCTTAGCTTGTGGCTTGGCTGAAGGGCCCAACACAGCTTCCATGTCACACGCTAGACACTTAAGATGCTGATTTTCAAGGTACAATTTGAGTGAAGCTAAGCGACAAAGCCCTTACAAACAGCACAGGTAGTATGGTTGTGATCCGGGCCTAAGCAAAATAAACAGAGATCGTGATTGTCCTTATGTGGAATCTGCCTTCCACACTGATACTTGCCCTTCTTAGCTGACATGTAATCAAAACAGTACACAGTAGCAAAAGACTGCAATGAAAACCCCCCGAAGGTATACTTATCTGAACCAAGGCTCACAACTTGTCTGACAAGCGATGACCAGAGAAGTCAATCAGACAGGCTGCAGAAAAGTTCTGAGGTCTGGTATGTATCGACATCAGTTTTATACCCAATGTCACCTTAAGAACGACGTACGTTTTGGATACCATGAGCCACTGCACATACCACACAGTAGCATTAGACTTTTGTATACTGGCCAGACATATGAGTCTGCCAGAGGAAGACTCCCTCATGATATGAATACTGCAGCATATGAATAGAATGAGATCAAGCAAGTTTCACTTTAACCATCCCTATGCATTTTCAAACTATGACCGACCAGGCTACCTTTTAACTCCCAGTAGATTTGCACTCACAGTCTTCTTAATGCAAAAACACACTTCAGTTAGCCACAAATGAAAAAGTACCAGGAACAAGTCTAACAATTAGCTGCAAGCAATTGCAAGGTGACTCAAAGGCAGGCAACCCAACAATGAGGAAAACACACTCACTTCAAGCCAATTTCAAAGTACACCAGCAGTCTAAGGGGAGGGCCTTCCCAGCTTCTTCCATCCATAACGAGTAAGTTGAGAAGAGGGGATAAGACTGGGAGAAGCTCCTAGGGCCAGATAAAGAGTAGGGGGAGGCAACTCAAAAGCCACCTAGTATAAAACCAAAACAGAAATAAGGAGGGCAGGAGGGACAAAAACTCAGATAAACACCTAGACCAAGCAGAGAAAGCAAAACGCAATGCAGACTATAAAAATCCCTTAAATTAAAAGCTTTAACATCAGATAAAGAGCAAAAAAATGTCAAACCTGATTTAAATAGTAAGACAAGTGCAATTATAAATCAACTTAAAATGTACTTCTCCCACTACATAACCTCTAGATATTTCCTAACTAACATAACCCCTGCTAATAAATGCCCATGATACATAGGGACACTACTGGGTTGGGTTGCATGGCTAGCCTTATTAAGGCTCTCATGATCATAAGCCTTGTACATAACTTTGAACCTATGAAGAAATATAGAACACAAGCAATGATACAGCAGGGCAGTATAATATGCTGCTAAAATTGGACAGCACATTACACTGTATCCCTTGACACATATGTGTAAGGGTGGGAAGGGCAAATGTTGTAAAGATGTCACTGTAGTTTAACTAGCTGTTTATCTAGCAGCCTCATATGAATTTAAAAAAAAGGGAACAACATATCGGGAAGTTACTAGAATGAAATAAAGTAGAGAGAAGGGCATTGGAAATTAAGGATTACATGATAAATTATCCAGATGATAAAGTACTGGGACAGAGCCATAATGTCTTGGTTGTGGGATGTGGTGCAGAGAGGGAGCAATTTGTCTCCTGATCAAAAATAATCAGGAAAGGACTACAGTTTGAGCAGGTTTAGCAGGAATGGGCATTTATTTGGCTTATATATGAAGTTGTGTGCTACTATTAATTGAGAATAGGTGAGGTAATTCAGTAGTCCCATCCCACTGAGTTGTTGGAGGCTATGCACTGGTGGTTTCTGGATGGCAGAGAGGTTAAATGTGAATTTATTTAGTTCAGTATAACTTTGTGAAGCCTGAGTGTTTGTATTGTCTGCAGGTTAGTGAACGGTGGGAAGGGATGTAGGAGGCTAGGTAGTACGTAAGCTACTGCAGTCTTTTTCTGCTATTGTCTGTTAGGAAAGGTGTATAAAATGTCAAACTTTTGCCATATTTTTTAGTAGCGCATTGAATGTTAATATCATTTCTAAGTTTCTTAACCATTATTCCACGTAGCAACTTAACGTGTTGGACTAGTTCAGCTCAATGTTGTTTTATTATCTGAAGGACAGTGACAGGGTATGCTTTGGGGAAAACAGAATAAGCTATTTATTGTATGTAAGCTCTGACTGCTTATCTTTACATGAATGAAACAATTGTGATGGCAGAAGAAAACAAAAAATGTGCATCTAGTCTGCACTACTTGTTTAGTTTATGTTTTTTGTTGAACCACCTCTGTCACATCAATATTATAGGGCCGCTTAAAGTTTAATTGACTTCCTGCTAACTTTTCTGCATTGATAATGGTCAAAGATTCAAACTTTTCATTGAGAGGCAATGCTATGAAATGACAAAGTCCAATTTATAAAGACATTGGGTATCCTACATTTTGGGGCTGTATATTCAGTTGTACTTGAAGCATTCTGTTACATAACAAGTCAGGACTGGGGTACTAGCACTTCAGGACTGTGGCTACTAGCATATTAAATGAAAAACGATGAGGAAGAGGTAATAAAAAACATACTACATGTATGCTATATATAATTCACTCCAGCTATTTTGAGTTATGAAAGCAATGGTCATACTAGTATAGAAAAATACTAGTAAAAAAAAAAACAGAGCAGAAACATTCAAGTAAAAAAATACACCCAGAGCAGAAACATACCTAGTATGTCAGAAACTATTAACTATTACCTACTGCAAATATCTTTTAAGAGAGAGCTTTGGAAGCTCTGGGACTTAACAAGATAAAGAGTTAATAAGACAAGAGGTCATTAGAAAAGGTATAGTGAGACACCAAGGCAATTAAGATCTGAGACAGACACTTGCATTAAAATACTGAAATGGTATTTCATGTATATAAGGTATATGTGAACCTCTCAAAATAAGCAAATGCATCTCATAATAATGACATTTTAAATATTGTTCCACCACCTGTATGTGGCAGACATATACAATAAATAGTAGTGGATATGTGACAAAGTATCACACAGAAAACAAATGATCAGAATAATATCAGAACTGCATGTGTGCTTTAATAAATTCATAATTAATGGATGTTGTCTTTTTAATATGTCCTTATTATTATCAACATTATGTTTTGTTTCAGAAATGATTCAGGGACATACTTTTGGTACTTAAGGTGTTCTGTGTGGTTGTTGTTGCTGTTTGTCTTTCGGCTTTTTCCCGGTAAGGGGTCACCACAATGGAACTCTGGTCTGCTAATGATTGGCAGTAGATTTTTACGAAATGCCGAGGTGCCAGCTCGATGCCCAACCTTCAACGAAGGCATGCCCATTTACGCACGCATGTCTTTCCAATGCTACCCAACCACGGGGAGGACATGCAGACTCCACACAGAAGGCACTCCCAAGCCAAGCCGAATATCAAACGGGAGAACCTCTTGCTGTGAGGTAACAGTGGTACAAACTATAAATATATGGCATACCAGTAAACATCAACATAATTTATTTTGTCTTCAAGTCCTTGACAGAAGGAGTAATCTACATGGTTTTCAGACTACAGAAGTTAATTTTACAGTGGGAGCTACTTGAAGAATTACTGCTTGTTCCACAAGGATATTTGACCATTTTCAGCACACATAAAGTCTTTATAAAATCATGCGTTATGTCTTTCACAACCTTTCATGTCTTGCGGAGATATGACAAAACATGCAGTAAGATGCATTTTGCAAATTAACATCAAACTGCTCAACAGTTTAAATTACAAAATAGTCATTAAAAGGTATATCACAAAGGAGAAACTTTCTAAAAATGTTATCTGTCTGCATATTTAGTGAAGAATATATATATATCTTTGTAGCAGTCATTTGCTTGCAGATAAAATTGCCTTATAATGTTGCAAATGGCCTTTGTGCTTTGTAATCTCCATGTCTTGCTATTGTCGATGTTACATTGTTACAGTTAGAGATTTGTGGCTCCTCCAGCAAACATTTTGCTGATATAAAGATACTGAATAAAGTGTTCTTTTACTTCAATATTCTAATTTTGTGGTGCAAGGCTGTTTGTCACAGGAAAACTCACTATGGACAAACTCAGAGAAATAGTGTGTTTTCCCTGTCCCACCCTCTGTTTTCACACCTTTCCATGATATTGTGCAACCTAGAGTTAGTTTAAAGTTCAGGTTGGTGTAGGGAGCATAGCCTACCACAACACCCATTGCAGAAGTTTACGTTTTGTTAGAAAATAGAGGGTGGGATAACTGTCACAATGAGTTTCCTTCCTAGCAAGTTTTCCCACAGTCAAGCAATAGGTAGCTTGTCTACAGCTAAGAGGATGTTTTCTAATTATTAACTACTAGAACAAAGTCATTTTTTTCAAAAAGCCATAACCAAGACCAACTGTAATCTTTCACTTTAGAACAGCCTGTGCAATCATTTCTAACACGTACATCTGCCTCAATGTATGCCCTCCAGATTCGAAGTGGTCCCTGTGTAAGGGATTTTCTGTGTTCTATAAAGAAAAACATTCTTAAGTTAGTTCTATATTTTCATCCCTCCATCTGCTACCTGTGTACCTTTATCCCCTACTGCCTTCATCTCCCAATTACCATCTCCTTTCCTGTTATTTATATAGCCCTGATCTATACCCCCTTATCTGATGTGAACATAGCCAACAAGCTAAACTTTTTCTTGTACTTCAATATTTCCCTTAAAATTACACTTCATAAAAATTCTGTCCATGCTATCTCCCCTGACCTGGATGGTCACTGGAAGTTGCCACTATACTCCAGATCACACTAGGATATGGACAAATGGAAGAATTAATGCAGCAACATGTTCCAATGAACCATAAAGGACCTAAATGTTATTGTTATGAAAACTTAGCCTTTATCGGTTATGGCATACAAGCCCTACAAATATCTTCATCACGTATTTCTACTCCTAAATTGCACTACACTGTTAAAGCAGCCTCATAGCCTATGTCAGCTGTAGACAGGCTACTACCTCCTTCCTTTCCTAGATTTATGTTGGAATCAAGGATCATAAATATTAACATCCCCATCACTGTCAGCTTTGTCACAGGTGTCCAGTATCCACTGATGCATAATGGCATTCAATTTAAAAGAACGGGCTTCAAGTATATATAGACTAAATCAAACCATATAAAAGATGAACATGCACACAAACAAAAAAGTGCAAACTCGAGGATATAAGCTTCTTTCATTTTCCTCTTGATTCTGTAATATATTACTCATGAATAGAAATAGTGACCACTGTTTCATCAGCTTATGACATTTTTCTGATTTTTCTAGGGCATGATTACACAACAGCAGATAAAAAAATATTAGTGAAAAAAGCATATAGCCGGACATCATTTTTTTTGTCCAAGACATGACTATTGACATACTTCTGCAAGCATTGAATATCCATTAACCCTTTTCTTTGGTTACCATCAAAAGTCTTGGGACTTGCACTGCCACATCCAGAAGTGTGAAGACTGAAAGACTGAAAATCCAGACTTAATATACAAAGTCCTAGAGTGCTGTTTCTCTAAAAATTGTCTTTTCTCTTAAGTACGGCAAGCCTGGATTTGGTATATATACGTACACACACACACACACATATATATATATATATATATATATATATATATATATATATATATATATGTGTGTGTGTGTGTGTGTGTGTGTGTGTCTATGGTTCCCCTTTAGAAGGTCGAATGGCTGAAATCTCGAAATGCATATGGTCGAGACCATATGCTTGAAATTTCAGAAGCTCGACTTTCTGAATGGGGATCAGCATACAGCGCAGACCAGAAGATTTTCCTTTCTGTGCTGTAGTGCGATCTTGGAGTTAGAATAAATAAGTAGTGGGGGGTGTCAGGTTTTTTTTCTGTTCCTTTTCAGAAGGTTGAGCTTCTGAAATTCGAGCATATGGCTTCGGCCATATGAATTTCAAGATTTCAGCCATTCGACCTTCTAAAGGGGAACTATATATATATATATATATATATATATATATATATATGTGTGTGTGTGTGTGTGTATGTGTATCGATATATATATAGGTCCACTTTTGAATCTCAAAATAATGAAATATCGAATTTTAGTATCTTGATACCAGAATGCAGAAAGTGCAGTTGCTTAAAACTGCATATTGTCGAATCTAATGTTGTCGAATGTGCTGTACGTATTGTGTGGTCTGTATTTGTAGTGTGCTGTCTCTAAGGTTTTGTGGTTTCCGGGATTTGAAGATTTTGGTGGATGTGTCGTTATGTTCAGAGATCCAGGTAAGTTTGAAGCATGTTAGTTTTTTATGTAGGAAATGTGGTTTTATGTAGGGTTTTGGAAATATGTAGGAGTGGGTTAGGGAAGGTAGGTGATAGTGTGTGTATAGGTGTTGAGAATGGTGATTGTTTTACGTGTGCAGTGTGTGTTTCCTGTTGGTATAACTGTGAGTTTAATTGGAGTGTAGGGTTTGTAAAAGTAGGTGTGTTGTTGTTTTCGTGTTAGTGTGACCTCGGAGTTGGTATATATAAGTTACAGGGATGTGAGGGGCGAGGGTGCAAAAACATGTGTTACTGTTATTTACAACAAATTCCACCAAAGAAAGGAAGAAATACCGCTGATGCACAGAGCTCGAACCAAACCTTTATTGCAGCACAATGAGAAAGACAAGTTTACCTAGGTTTCGTCGTGTTACAGATAGGACTTCTTCAGAACTAATCATGAATGACTACACACCCCTTTTATGTCACTAGCATCCCCACCCATTTGTAATTAGTTACCTAGTTATTCAAAAGACAAGTACACTACATTATTCCCACAAAAAAGTTTTCCACAAACCCACATTACAATACAATGTCAACTAAATGTAAAACATCAATATACTATTGTGTTATAAAACATTTTGGAAATGGAAAATCCCAAGGTTAATTGTGACAATAGGCCCGTGGGGAATTTTAAAGGTGGTAGGTGCAATATTTGTAAGTACATTGTGGTTACCAGTAGCAATTTAATTTAAAACGGATATAATATATCCATTTGTGGACATTATAATTGTAATTGCCAAAATGTGGTATATTTGGCTAAATGTCAACAATATATGGCATTTTATATCGGGAAGACTTGTAGGCAGTTTAGGGAAAGAGTTAAAGAGCATATATTGGACATTCAAAATGTCAAAGTCACTAATGCTTTAGCTTGGCATGCTGTGTATTGCCAATGGCATGAATTTAAATTTTGTGCCATTCAACAAATTGTAAATGGCTCACAGGGCAGGGTGTTAGATGTCCATTTGGATATTGCCGAATTACATTTGAATGCCACAGTCTTTCCCAGTATAAATGAGAATATTAGTATAGCTCCAGTTTTAAAACTAAAACACATATTGGGATAGAAACATATGTAATTTATATATGATTGAATATATAAATATGTTTTTATAATTTTTATAAACTATTACTAAGTTTTATAACACAATAGTATACTGATGTTTTACATTTAGTTGACATATTGTAATGTGGGTTTGTGGAAAACTTTTTTGTGTGAATAATGTAGTGTACTGGTCTTTTAAGTAAGTAGGTAACTAATTAAAAATGGGTGGGGATGTAAGTGACATAAAAGGGGGTGTAGTCATTCAAGATTAGTTCTGAAGAAGTCCCATCTCTAACAGGATGAAACCTAGGTAAACTTGTCTTTCACATTGTGCTGCAATAATGGTTTGGTTCCAGCTCTGTGCATCAGCGGTATTTCTTCTTTTCTTTACTGTTATTTATGTTGGGTTTTGTAGTTATGTTTTTGTTTATTTTGGAGGAGGGTTGGATGTTTAGTTTTATTTTGTTGTTTTCATTAGTTTGAGTTGTCGGCATTTTTCATCTTCGTGTTTGTGGCCTATCAGTATTCTGGTCTCAAAATGCTGAAATTCGACATTTCAGGATTTCGATATTCAGAAGTAGACCCATACATACATATATATACATATATATATATATATATATATATATATATATATATATATATACATATATATATATATATATATATATATATATATATATATAGATGTCTTAGAAGTGGGTGGCTTGCAATTCTTGCAAAAATAAATTTAAAGGAGATGAGCAAGGTTTGATATTCACTCTTCTATGTTTTCAATTTTTTTTCTTTTTTTCTGGTTCTTGGATTCAGCAATTTGAATACAGAGATTTCAATAGGGAGCCTTCTTCACATTATGAAACACTATTTTATTTTATTTTTTCCAAATAATGCACAGTTATGTCGTATCCTGTAGCCAGCTTTATTTGAAAAAGTTGTTTTGCAGTGTTACTCAACATTATTACTGTAAGAGGCCAATTATGTATCACCATTTTTTTAAATTATGAAAAGGCATGAACTTGAATAGAGAAAAAACAAGCCACAGAACAACACGATGTTATAAAGCTGACTAGTTACTAAAATAGTTTAGATTTTTTTTTAAAGAAGTAGCACTGCAATTGTTATACTTAATGTATGGTAATTTACTTTTGTGTCGCTATCACAATGGAATTAGTCCTTATGAAGCCTTTTGATTACCTGTAACTTTGCTATAGGGAACAGATACCTGAGTAGTTATAAAAAGAGACAGACTACTCATTAACTTTTACTGAACTTTTATTCAAAAAGACATTTTAATCAGCACTTTACATTTGGTGCTTTCATCTTTTCAAAAGATAAACATCTTTTCATTTTAGATGAGCATCTTTAGTCCCCTTAAATACATTCATGCTTGCTAAGTGTCAGTTATTTTGCTGACTTTAATTTCTTTTTTAAACTAAATGAATAAAAACACCTGGGTATATTTAGGAAACTGATTGAATAATGGAACACAGTCCTTTCTATTCAAAAAATGAAGCCTATTTTATGGTAGTAGATAAGATGATGGATATGTTTTGATAAGATTATAAAGCCAAACTGCTAATCTTTATTTTTCAAGATACTGAAAACATTCAAATGCTTCATGGAACAGGAAAATTTCTAAGTAAGATAACATTTCTTCGTTAGTATTCAAGCTCATCCTGCAAATGTGTTCTGTGCGGGTGTTGAAAAAGTGGAATTTTGTAAAATTTTAAAGCTGTGCTATCATATTATCACAGGTCAAATCCAACCAGAAGCAACTTGGCTACTGGATACCAGTGGGTACAGACCTACTCATATTTCTGTATCAGAGATTACTTTCCCTGACTGAGACTAAAGACAGTTAACTTATGTTCATGGATCACCTGATGTATGTGGCTGTTTCCTGCATGTTCACTGTACTTCAGTTTGCAGTTGCCATTCATGAATAACTGGGACCTACTGCAATAAAGGTGTGTGTGTGTTCTACATTCCAGGAAGTCTTGGAAAGCTGGTGTAAGTGACATAAAATGAGGAGCACAAAGCACCATAAATGATGAAACCACTGCACCAGTTTGAGCTTAGTTTTAGCTAGAGTGTTGAACATTGGAGGAACAGGAGAAAATGTCCTTGGGCACACAAGAGGATAAGTGGAGAGGCTGCTGTTCCAGGCCAGTCAATATGGCTGTGCACATGGGGAGAGGGGCTGTTCCTGCTTGGAAGTGTAGCACATTCTAGCTCAGAACTGTGGAATTTTTTGCACAGAGCCTCATACCCATAGCTCAGCTTTTTCTAATGGCACTTGAACAAACCCTCAGTCATTACAATTCCTCATATTCTCAGTGCACTGTGTTTGATCCCGGATTGGCTCTTGCAAGTCAGTGCTACATATGCCTGAGTTAAGAGAGAACTTGTACAGCCTGGTGAGGCCATATATTTGCTTCAGTATAAGGCAGATATTACATTTTAACACTGAATTCAAGTGCACCCTAAATGCATAACGTGTCTGGTACCATCTTCTTACACTTGGTTCCATCTTCTAATACTTGGTTCAGGCTGCATTAAGCATTTAAAAAAAATGAATGAGCAACTCCACATACATAGTTTCACTAATTCCTGCTCTAATTTTCCTCCTCTCTTTTATATTTACTGGATGGAGTGACTCTTGCAATTGTATTTAATTTGAGTGCTACAGCTTTATGCTGCACACTGCAAATGTTTGTGCTGGATTACTGTACTTTCTTGTGTGTTGTGTTGTCTATCTTACCTCAAGCAAACATCAAATAAAACATCAAACAAATCCTATTGCTTGTTCGATATCTCCAGACAGATATATTGCTGCAGGAAAATATTTATATTTGAAGGTGAGCTAGTATTATGGCAGAATAAACAAATCGAGTGGATGTTTCTGAAAGAAGTCATCACAACATTCTGTCCTAAGTGCGTTTTACTACAGATGTAAATACCACTGAAAGTAAGTTTGAGAAATAAGTTACTTCTTTGTTTAACAAGATTCATCTAATATTAAATGCAGCTCTTGCAACACTGCATTTTCTTTTTGTTTTTTTCTCACTCCTCTGAGTTGCAGCTAGACCCCCTATTTGTACAAATGATCTGTGAACTACTAGACATTATCAAGGATGACTACCAGATCGTGTGTCAGTCTTGTAAATTAAACTTTTGAAGTAAGTGCCAGTTTTCTGCAATGAGCATACTTCTTAAAGGTCACAGGTAGCGTTTACCAATAGTGATTGTTGAGAAACAAATGACAAAATAAAAACTGGTTGTAGTGTAAATGAGTACCCCTCGAGATGCGCAGTAGGAAAGTCTGCCCACAGCCTGCTTACACTGCAATTGAAACCATGTCTACATGGCTATGTAAAACAGTACATGCTAAACCCTATGGAAAATGATCTGGCCTAAACAGGCACCTAGATGAAAGAAAGCAGTAAATATTAAAGTTATGTACTCACCATCACTATGCATGTGTTGTCCATTTTCATTCTTCCTCAACTATTGGGTATTAAGCCTCAGTTCTGACTCGGCTGCATTTATTAGACTCTCGAATCCTACTATTGAGTTCCTCCCTTTACCCATTATGGCCCAGTCAACCTGCTCTACCTCAGGCCAAGTTTGCTGCCTTATAAGCTATAGGAAGAACTAACCCTACGTTAAGAGAAAATAAAACTAATTTTAGCAGAAGTGGGGCTCAAACCTGGAACAGACATTTTGCAATAACCATAAGGTCAATACCAAGAAATAGTAGGAAGGGGGATGGTGGGTACAGAGTTGAGAATACATGAAAATGGACAACACAGATGCATATCTATGGTGAGAACATAACATTAATATGTGAAGTTGTCCATTTCATTTGTTCCTCAGCTATTGAGACGGAGTCCTCAGCTACATGCAACTTGGGTGAAACTCATGGAAGGATATTCTGGAGTGCTGCAGAACTAAAGGCAGCTCTGATTCTGGAAGTCAAATCCAATTTGTAATGAGCAAGAGAAGTATGAGCATCAGACCAGGTAGTTGCTGTACAAATGTCAACAATAGATGTTCTAGAACAAAAGGCAGAAGATAAGGCCATGAACCTAATGGAGTGTGCTTTAGGAAGCCTGGGTAGAGACGGGCCTTGCTGACTGTAAACAAAGAAAATGTAATCAGTATGCACGCTGGCTAGGGTCATTTTAGAAACAGGTGAGACCAATTTATTTGGTGAAAAAGCAACAAACAATTGCTCTAACTTTCTGACATCTTTTGTTCTATGGAGATAAAATCATAGTTGCCTATGTACATCCAAAAGATGGAGTATGTATTCTCCTCTGTTAGCAAAGTTGGGAAATAAAACAGTTAAATTAAAGATTTGATTAAGATTCAATTCAGAGGTTACTTTAGACAAAAGTGATGGATTGGTGCATAGGGTATCCCTGTCTTTGTGAAAAATGGGATAAGATTTTGAAGACAAAGCCTGGAGTTTAGAAACTCATCTTGAAGATGTAATGGCCATTAGAATGACAGTTTTCTAGTTAAAAAAGTTCAAATCAGATTCAGCTGATGCAGCACAGCTGTTAAATCCCATGGAAGGGTGGGGTCTTCACTGAAGGGCTGAGCAAGAAAGTACCTTTGAGAAACACCTTGAACAATTTTGAAGAAGCTAATGAGAAAGCATTTTCACCTGAATGAAAAATAGCAATGGCTGCCATTTGTACTTTAATAGTAGAGAAACTAGCTAATTCTTGAAAAACAGATGCTGAGAACTCTAAGACAGCAGAGGGAGGAGCAGTGAAAGGGTCCAGTTCTCTCTGTAGAACCTAAACAGAGAATTTTTCCATTTACTTTGGTAGATCTTCCTAGTAGAGGCCTTGTGGGAAGATAGGAATATCTGTCAGACTGGGGAGGAAAGCCTAGGCTGCCCAACTATCAGTGGAATTGGAGATATTTTGTGGTCAGCTTGAGGCTTGTAATGTCCAGATGATCCATCCCTGTAGGATGAGAGAGAAGGTCTGGACTGGTGTCCAATATCCATGGTTGATAGTTAAGGTGAGACTAAACAAAGGGGAACCACACTTGACTAGACCAAAAGGGGGAAATGAGGATAAATATGCTCTTCAAACAAACTGCCTTGTATATGAATATTGGAATTAGATGTATTGTGGGATAAGCATAAAGGAGTCCGGAGGGCGAAATGTGGACTAGAGTATCTCTCAGTGACACCTCACAGGAGGGATCAGGTCAAAGAACCTGCAAGATTTGTTGTGGGAAGAAGCAAAGAAAATGGAGCAAGGTTGACCACATCAATGGAAAATCTTCTCTGCCATTGATCGATTGAGAGACCACTCGTGAGGCATTAAAATGGACCTGGTGAGTTTGCCTACCAACACACTGGATTTCCCGGGTATGTGTGTTGCCATAAGAAAGCAGTTGGAGGAGATCACCCATTGCCACACTCTCATTGCCTCTCCACAAAGAGGATAAGATCGGACCCCCCCCCCCGACAGTTGATGTACCAAACCACAGACATGTTGTTGGTTTATATCACAATTGTCCCTAGAGGAAGGGTGTCCTGGAAGACCTGCAGTGCTAGAAAGACCACTATCATCTCTAGGACATTAACGTGTGAATTGGTCTCTTATGGGGACCACTTGCCTTGGGCCATCCCTTCCAAGAAAGCCCCCCACCCCAGCCGGAAGGTGTTTATGTTTACTGTGGCTACTGTGGGGACAGAAGTATAAGAAGGTGACATTGGGAAACTTCAACCAACTCAATCCACCAACACAGATGGTCTTTGCAAACTTAAGTGAGTTTGATCAGAAAGGACAAGGGATGGAGAAGAAATGACCACTGAATAGCTAGGGTCCATTGAAGAATGTGTATATAGAAACAGGCCATAGAAACAAAACGCATGGCAGCTGCTATTGATCCTATGGCCTGAAGAATAAGTCTGGCTAGGGGAGAAGGACATATGATAATTTGCTCCACCTGGCACCTGATTGTCCTTACATAATGTGGTGGAAGGGAGGCTATCTGACTGACTGTGTTCAAATGAGCACCTATGAACTCAAGGCTCTGAACAGGTTGGAGATGAGACTTGTAGATGTTGACTGACTAGACACTAACATAACTGGAGCAAGCAGTCCTTGGACGTCCACAGAGGATGCTTGGTTGGGTTGTGGAGTCAGTTGTCTAGGTATAGAAACATTCCGAATCCTACCAGTCTCAAGAGAGCTGCTACCACTGCCATAAATTTGATAAATACCCTGGAGGTTGTGCTGAGAACAAAGGGAAGGGCTCTGAACTGATAGTGACTGGTCCACATTCAAAAGTGCAGAAATCTTTGGGATTTCCTGTTCATCTTAATGTGACAGTATGCATCCTTAAGATCGATGGAGCATATTCATTCATCCTTGCATAAAAATGGCAGAATGGACTAAACCATGATCATTCAGAACTTTGGCTTCTTGTATTCAATTTGTTTAGATCCAGAACTGGTCCCATGTCCCTGGTTTTCTTTGGCACTGAAAAGAATCTTGAATAAGTTCCAAATGCTTTCTGGTCTGGTAGGACCTCTTGGAAGACTCTTTTGCTTAGCAGCTTTTGTATTTCTTCAGCTGCTGCTTCTATCTGACTGGGTGGGTTGCCTGGAAGCCTTTTTCTTTTTTAATGAAGGGATCTGGGAAACTGGTATGAAATAACCTCTGGATATGATTATTAGCATCCAAGAATCTTTGCTATTGATGTAAAGGCATCTGAGTGCAAAGACAAGCACCCCTCAACTGCCTCAAGAGGTAGGCAGTCAAGCAACCTTTTAGGAATTCCAAATAAGAATCTTGGAAACCCTGATTATGTGAGCTTCCTCTGCCATGAAAACAGCATATTCGATTTGAACTCTCCCCTCTGGGCAAGATATCTCCACATGAATCCTGGAAAGGACCCTGGGATTTATGTAACCACATCTTCACATCTCCTCATTGATTACTGGAAAAGGATCATGGAGGAGTAAAAAAGCATAACCCTACAGCAGACAGGGTCTTTCTATCTTATTCATTCTGGGAAAATGTTTCTGTAACACTAGGCCCAAACAGTCATTCCATCAAAGGAAGCATTGATGAAAGAAGACTTGAAAGGCTCTGCAAAGTTGCACAAGTACATCTAGGCATGTCTCCTAATGGCTATGCCCGAATCCACCACCTATGAGGTACCCTTCACAGCATGGGAAATGTGTCTCATGGATGCATTAGAGGTAGATAAGAGAGTGGCCAGTTGTAAAGAAGACTTCTTGTAGTCCTCCATGGACATGGACTTGAAGAGGAATTTGGAAAGTTCCTTAGTCAAATTCCACCGTAGTCTTGTGAAATGTTCCAAGTAATTCAGGGACCATAAGGCAAAGGTCATGGAGGCAAAAACATGCTTCGTGAATCTGTCCAAAGCCCTGGATTCTCTGTTAGGAGGAGTGGACAGAGAAGCTCTGCTCTGGAAGCTCCTTGTTTTTGGCTACTGCCACAACCATAGCATCAAAAGGAACTCCATTGCTCTAGTGTGGCCTGTCCTTAGGAAGCATGAAACGTATCAGTATGGAAGAAAATGGGGGGTTCTACAGGATCCTATTCTTTCCACACCTGGGGAGAGACAACATCGATAAGCTCATCTGCCGGGGAGTCACCCAAGATGTAAATGAGCCAGACCAAAAAGCTTCCAGAAACACTAACTCTTCTTGGGAGGGGGTATCAGAAGAACAACCACATTTCTGCTTGAGAATTTCTAAGATGTCTATAAAGGAGACATCATCCCATGGAGATCTAGGGGTCATGTGTCTCCTGTTACATGTTCCCTTTTGGGGAACCTCCTCAGTAGGATGATATAGAGAGGTATCCAAAGAGAGGGGGAAGTCCTTAAGGGGGGCTGTCTGGATACTTGATAGGGTTGGCTGTCCTTGGAAATATGCCTGAGAGGATTAGAGCTCAGACCCAAAAGAGGAAGTGCTGTAGGCTCCAAAGAAGAAAGTATAGTTGAATCTATTGGATGAGATACAACCATTTCTATCACCTTGAAAGTAGAAGGACCGGGTAACATTGCAGCTGGTCACACCAGAGCTGAAGCTGCCGATGCCACCATATCCTGACCATACCGGAACCTGTGCCTTGAAGTGGAGTTGGACCCAAGCTGTTCAACACCAAAGCTCCAAGGGGCAGGGATGGTTCTGACAACCTTAGAGTGGAACTCATTCACCTGGAACCAGTGACAATGCTTCAGCTCCAAGACTCATTCTGGTACAAAGGAAGCAGCGGGGAACAAGTCAGGGAAACAGCTAGCATCAAAAATCTAGCTGTCTTTGGATCTGGCATCAACATTTTGAGTCTCTCAGATACAAGGGCTCAGAAATTGTTTATCAGATTGGAGGAGAAATCACCTCATGGGAAGTAGAAGGCAGGCTTATGGATCTGATGGAAGACAGAGCTGGGATAACCTCCATCTGAATCTGAGTTATGAGCAACTTAATCATCATCCTATCCACTTTGGCTTCTGAAAGGCTCCAGAATTTTACACAGGGAAAGGAAACACTTGGCCAATATGGTGAACTTTGCCCTTTTACCCACTGTGCAATCTCAGAGTTGGTATATTTAGTTGGGGTGGGGCAAAGCCCCATACTTCGGTGGGTTTCATTTGCTTCAGTTTGTTTATTTTGTCATGCTGGCCAAATGGTTCCTTTCTCTGAGTAACATTGCAATGATCTGAGTGATCCTGTAAGTAACTTTTCAGTGAAGTCTTCTCATCCTTTTAAGTTTCAAGTAAGTGAAAATTGGATTATGTGAATTATATATATATATATATATATATATATATATATATATATATATATATATATAATGTATATATACACACACACACATATGCAGCTCATTGTATTAGAGTTAGAGTTAAGTAATGCACAATAATGCAATTAAATGACATGTCAAATGCAAACAGAATAGTGTTTTCACTTTTTTATAATGCCACTCAAGCTTTATAAGCACATTTAACAGACAGATATAAAACCAAAAGTAAATGCAAATGAATAAATGGGCACATCTCAGGGGACCCTGATTTTCAGGGAAATCTTTGATACTGGCTCAGATTTTTCGCTTCTCCCTACTTAATATTTAAATGGAAAGGTACAAAGGTTACACAGACAAACCACTTAATAAAACTGCAAGAAAGGCCCAGACAAGCTAGAGTCCTCGCTGTGGTTTTATTACTGAACCATGATTACATCAGTAAAATTAGTGTAACACATTGCAGTCAAAAACTTCTATTCATCAGATAAAACAAAATGTTAAACACTAAATTCAGACATGTGGCTTAAAGATATAGATAAGTATGTATGTGTGTGTGTGTGTGTGTGTGTGTGTGTGTTTGCACATGTTCTGTGCACTAAACGCATATAATATAATCATGGTAATAAGTAGAAATTAAATTTAAAAATCATAGAAAACATTCCTGGATTTCATCTCATAAAAATGGAATTTCTGTTTTTTTTCTTTTGTTTTTTTTTAAACAAATATAAATAAGCAAATATAAAGACACATTTTATGTGCTTTCAGACATGATGGTCAGGTTGCAGCTAACTCATAGCTTTACATAGAGATGGGGTAAAATGAGTTTGGTCACTCCTTATTGACTCAGATGACAAAAGAGTCCCCTGATCTGTAGCTAAACTACAGATTAACCATTTGTCTTCCAGATCATATAATGCCATAAAGGTATAATTGTGTATAATTCACTCATTTGTCCATGGGGTGGATTGCGCTTTATCATGGGTGCTCTGACTTTACCTTCACAGCCAAAGAATACTCACTCACTACCATGATGTACTTACATATTAATAAACACACCCACAAATCTGCAGCAATGATGATGTTAGCCTGCAGGTGATGCAAACCCCCCCCTACAGGGACATTTACTGAAATAACTCTAAGCATAATACATAAGCCTTTACATTTGGCTTTTGGATAACTTTTTGCCATTAAAATCTTGTAATGCATGAAATGAGGCCCCATTTACACACTAATAGAGACTGCATAACATCTGTTCCCATCTCCTATGGCCTAATTGAGGCTCTAACGCATGCTGTTTCACTCCTCTGGGATTTGTTCTTTGCCTTATCAAGCTTAGCACTTTTGTAAACCACTTCACAAATGGTATGGGGTATCAATGCTCTGCAAATTTAAAAAGTCCCTTAAAGTCCATTTATTTCTGCTCACATTTAAGCTTCAGTATTACTTTTACTACCTTATTGACATGCCTTTGTATTAGTAAAAATTGTTAATTTTTTTATGTTTTATGTCCATACGTAAACATATAAACAAACTTGTAAACATTAAAATTTATTTTCTACTTAGTTTACAGACTCATGAATGTACATTATTTTTTTAATTAGCAAATGAATCTTGTTCTATATAAGCACCAGCATTCCATAGGTATGACAACTAATCTTTTAGTATTACAATTAAGGATCAGATGAAAAGTCTGATAGATTTGTATAGATTTTACATACAATTCTGTGTGTACAACCTAGTCTTTATTATTATGAGCTATGTAAATACATAATGACAATATTGCCTGTAATCACTTTCTTGCATTTGTTTTTTTCTCCTATTTTACAGAAATACCTTTCCATTGACACCATTAACCATGACAACTGACTAATTTCAGCAACAAAATGCAAACTTATTTTAACAAAAAAAATACTACAGGAGAGTGAACAAGGAATTTATAACCCATGCAAAACTAGTACAAGGAAACATTACAGAAAGTTTCTAAGTGTAGAAAGCAAACTTAGTATACAGTTAAACACCTTCTAGAAAGTATTAATTTGTAAATCAATTAATATTTTCATGTAGAATCATTAGTTTTAAAATGAATTTATAATTCATTCTCTATTTGGTTTATTAATATGATGCTCCTCTTAAATCCTTCAGTATTCTCATGAGTAAATGTTGATTGTTTGTACTGATTTGGGCATATATTGTATTTGACAAAAAAAAGTACTTTGGTTATACTCAAATGGACACAAATAAATTAATATGATAAATGAAATATGAGAAACTGGCACTGTCTTACCTTCACTTTATGTACTACCTATAAGGGAATTTTACAAATTACAGTATTACCTGGAGTCTAAAAGAAAATCACTATTAGGTTTATTGCCTGGACAGTATTTTGCAGGATATTAAAGTTTTTTCCAGTTGTGCCCTCTAACAAAACACTAAAAATAACAGATATACTTATGTCTTAGGAGAAAGGAGTTCCTTTTAACTTTCCAATAAAACCTGTACAAAAAAACTAGTATGTTTTCTGACCTTTCAACTGTTCCTGTTTTAGAGGAATGTTCCTATTTTCAGGCCTGATTTACCCCTTCACAGGATGTCCCTATTTTTGGAATTATGTCCCTACTTTTCAGGCTTGATTTACCCCTTCACACAATTTTCTGAATCCCCCCCCCCCCCATCACATGTGATTTTTGAAGCTGTCTAGTACACAGAAAACTATAAAACATGATCAGCATGCTAGAGGCAACAATAATTTAAACAAAGAGGAAACACATCTTACGTCTCCCTTTTTCTGAAGCAAAAGTAAATGACCTTGTGTGGTAGAATGTTACAATACAGTGCATTCAAGTCTTCAAGTCTTCTTAGGTTCATAGGTTGGTACTAGGCTATCAGCCCTAGGGCCTATACAAGCCTAGCCATAACAATTCCCTGGCTATTTCTTCCCACACTATTTACTTCCTTGGACCCCTATCTAGCAGGGTGACTGACGTGATCCCTGGGGTGAATTTCCTTTCTCCCATCCAATTGTCAAGGTTCCTTTTGAAGAGGACCAAAGAGGCACTCTGCTTGACATGTATGGGCAATCTATTCCAGAGTCTGGGGAGTCTCTGGGTCAGGAACCTATCCCTCCAGCATGTTTTGTTTATTGTGATGACAAGGTTTAGATCCCTGGAGCGTGTGGCTTTGAGGGATTGGGATTTCTTTAAGTGTAGCATGTCCAACAGCTCTGGGTTTGACATGGCCTTGTATGTTAAGCAGAGCTCGCCTCTGAGTAGACAATATGCGTCAGAGTATAGCTGGAGTTTTTTAAGGCGGTCAGCATAGGGCATCTGCTTTAGGCCTGTGATTCTTTTAGTGAGGTATTTCTGCGGCCTTTCCAGTTGTTGCAGATGTCTTGAGAGGTACATACCAAACGGGGCGTTGTATTCTATAATGGGTCTAATGAGGGATGAGTACAGTGGGACAATGACCTCCTTTTTTCTGGATGAAAAGCCCTTAGTGATGAGGTGTGCCACATAGAAGGATTTCCTGACTGTTGTGGCAATGTGGTTATCGAAGGTGATACCACTGTCCACCTGTGTCCCTAAGTCTCTTATCACACTTTCGGTGTTTAGTGTACTGCCACCTATATGGTAATTCACAGATACATGTTTTTTTCCAAAGGGGATAACTATACTTGGCACTGAGCTTGAGCCCATGGCTCTGGCACCAAGCATCTGTTTCTGTAAGGCCATTTTGTAGAGTATCCACATCATTTGGGGATTCAATAATGTCTCCCAGTTTGCAGTCATCTGCAAACTTTGTTAGCCAGAGTCCCTTAGTGTTGGCCTGTACTTCAGAGAAGTAGATGCCAAACAAGAGCGGTCCCAGGACTGAACCCTGAGGTACTCCACTTGTCACTTGTCTGGAGCTGGATTTGGAGTCAGCTACTTTTACAGTGTGGGTTTCATCAGTAAGCCAGTTAGCCACCCATTGGGTGACGTAGGGATTAATGCCCAGCTTAGTAAGTTTATCTATGATTCCAGAGTGGGGGATGGTGTCAAAGGCCTTGGCAAGGTCTAGATAGGCTGTGTGGACCACCTTACCCTTGTCCATGGCTCTGGAGACTGATTCGAAGAAGTCAATCAGGTTCAGGAGACAAGATCGGCCCTTCATGAACCCAAACTGGGTGGGGTCCAATGTTTGAAGGTTGCCAATGTCTTTGTTTATAAGTTCCATGATAATACACTCCATGGCCTTGCAGATAAGGCTTGTCAGACTGATGGGATGGTAGTTTCCAGGATCCAAGGTGGATCCCCCCTTGTGGAGTGGGATAACTGTAGCTCTGCGTCACTCAGTGGGCACGAAACCTGAGGTGAGGCTATGATTAAACATGACACTTAGCTGAGGTGCCAGTTCATATTGTAGTTCATGTAGTACACAGCCCGGGATGTCATCTGGTTCCATGGATGCTGTATTCTTAGCTTTGGAGAGTGCGTTTTTTACCTGTGTGGCCGTTATTACCAGAATTTGGCAATCTTCCAGTATTGAGATGGGCCATTTAGGGGGTGAGAGGGGGGTGAAGTTGGCACTGAATCGATCTGCCAGGATATTGGCAATATCCTTGGGATCAGTATATTTAATGCCATTCTGTTTTAGCTCAGAGCAGATCTGAGCATTGCAATTTAGATTCTTGACATAGTTATAGAATGCCTTGTGGTTGTCTTTGGAATCTTTGGCAATTTTATTTTCGTAACTAGCTTTGGAGGATTTTATGAGGGATCTCAGTTTCTTGCTGAGGCTGGTAAGGGTGTTTTTTGCATCCTGGGATTTTCCTCTTTTCTGCAACAGTTTCTTCCTTTTGTTGTAAAGTTTGTTTATGGCAGGGGACCACCAGATTGGCTTCCTTTTTTTTGGATGAGAGCATCTTGGTTCTATTTGGGATGGCACAATTCATGCATGAGTGGATGTGCTCATACAGTGCCTTAGTGTAGGATTCAGTAGTTGAACTTTCAGTTCCCGTCTGCATGGGTGTCATGAAGTTTGTCACTTCTGACTTGAGTAGCATGAAGTTGGCTTTGGAGTAGTTTTTTATGGAGGCTTCCTTACTGGGGGGTGGGGGTGGGATGTGGATGTTAAGGGTGATTAGCTTATGGTCAGACCTGACTAATGAGGGGGTGACCATAGGTGTGGAGCATCGATTTCCCATGTTGGTAATGACCTGGTCTAGGATATTGGAGCCCTTGGTGGGACTATGGATTAGTTGATCCAGGGCGTTGGAATTTATGAATTCCAAGAACCGTTGGGCAAAGGTGTTGGTACATGAGTAGTTTTCCCAGTTAATGGCAGGGTAGTTAAAATCACCCAGTATTAGGGTGTTTGGTTCTATCTTAATATTTTCCAGTATGTTTAGAAAGGTGTAGTGAGAATCTTGGGGTATGGTGGGGGATCTGTAGCAAGCTACAATTTGGATTGCAGTCTTACCTAGTGTTAGTTGCACCTGGAGAATTTCAGACTCATTATGTTGGGCAACTAGCCTGGTGGTGTGAATATTCTTGGTGAATATTGACACTCCTCCATCTTTAGTGTTTTGGTCCTGGTTTGGTGGCCGAAAAGTGTGGTAAGAGTTGTAGTCTGGTATTGCAGGGGTGCTCTCTGGAGCCTTGAACCAGGTCTTAGTTACTGCACAGATATCGATGTTCTCCATTTTTAGGAGTGCCTCGAGAGAGTGCATTTTGAGGTTTAGACTTCTAGCATTGAGTAGCATTACCTTCAGATTTTGCATGCTTGTACCTGTTACGGTGGTGGTTTTGTCCTTTGAACTTTGCCTAAAAAAGGCACTATAGAGGTGGCAAGAGCATTAGCCAGTAACCTGAATCCCAGGAGTGACAGGTGCAGACCATCTCTGGCAAAGCATTGTGGTCTGTCAATCATGTCATCCCAGGCAGACAGATACTGGATCCCCTTTGAATGACACCAGAAGCTTAGCCAATTGTTGAAGTCAATCATTTTGTCCTTATATTGTGGTATCATTCTGGGTGAAGGCAGGATGCTACTCAGGGCTAGGGTCATACCTGCCTGGGCCACATGATCCGAGAGCTCATCCATGTCTCTTTTCATGTAGTCCAGGGAGGTACGTCTCAAGTCATTCACTCTAACATGGACAATGACAGAGTCATATTTGTACTTGTTGTGGAGTGACTTGAGTGCATGCATTATGTGGCGGATCCTGGCACCCGACAGGCAGCTGACTGTAATTTTCTCCTTGTTCAACCTGGTGAGAGGAACATCAGTGTGCCGGACTATAGAGTCATCTATGACTAAAGTGTTAGGTACATTGTCTTGCCTTAGGGGCTGTTGCTGGGTTCATATTGTGCTTATATTGTTCCATCATTTTATCACTCTGTTTTTTTAAACATATTTATAAACAGTATCCCACACGTCTTCTGGAAGTGTGAAGAGTTGCTTGCTACTCAGTAATCAATTTTGTGCAAATTAGATGTCCAGATTTTTAGGTGAATGTTCCTACTTTTAATGACTGCAGGTTGGGAGGTATGTATGTTTGTAACTGTTTGGTTGTTGTTGTTGTGTCTTTCGGCTTTTCCCGGATAGGGGTCGCCACAGCGGAACTCCGGTCCGCTAATGCTTGGCAGTAGATTTTTACGTGCCGAGTTGCCAGCCCTGATGCACAACCTTCAACGAAGGTACGCCCATTCAAGCACGTCTCCGCACAGAAGATGCTCTAGCTGAGATGCATAATAAAACAAACAACTGCAATCCTACATGGGTGACTCCAACGTAGAAAACAAGGAGCCATAATTCTTTTGTATTGATTGTTTCTGGATTTTGTTCTGAAATAATCAACACTTTTCATTAAGGATTGTCTCACTTTAGGTGTCTGATGAGGTGAAAATATTCATGCAATGCTCAAAAATAATTAAATAGTGTTAAAAAAGTAGGCAGAGCAGTTGAGACAATGCAAAAGTTCTAAAATATTAGTATATTCATACCATGCCTTATGGTAGGCTAATAAGAGACCCTACTGATATGGTAGTTAGTTGTGTCAGAGTTTGAAGAGGCAATGTAAGAAGTAATGTGCAAAGCAGTATGTTGAAAATGGTTACTTAAGTGCTAAGCATAATGTATTTTCTTAATTTTGCTTTACTAAATCATATTCAAATATTACTGAGCTCTGCAGCTTTGTTCTAGAAATTATTTGCTTTTTCCAAACCCAAATAAAATGCAGCCTTAAAGCTAATTAAGGCTGTTTTCACAATATTTATACATTGCAGTCTAGCAATTTGTTTCTACAAATAATTATTTCTAATTTTCAGAAATCCAGTTGTATATATCAATTCCCTCTCTTCCTGATACTTTGAAACTATCTCCTCTCAATAAACACTATGTGGTATTCATAATCTGGTTGTTCCCAGCTGCATAGTGGTTGTTCCCAAGAAGCTCTGCTACGCATGCATTGAAATAAGCTAAGCTTAGGGTACTAGCGCTGAATAAGGAAAAGCAAAAAGTCATTTTGAAAAACATGCCCACTTAGGGGCAATGCTCTTAAGAGGAGACTTTTAAGACCCAACTGAAGAATGTTCCTCATAGTGAGGTACACTTGAGAGGCACGTACTGTGTACATTTCAAAAGGAAAACAACATTTTTTTCTATTTTAGTAACACTTCTTGTAGCTTATCTAATCAAAGATGTAGACACACAGTTGTAATGCAAATGGAAGATACCCTGCTTCAGCAAGTTCCTCTTTATGCAAAACTTTCTATTACTTCCTACCACTTTGCCATAACCCTGACATGCTGATTCATTTTGCAGCACTGTGAAGTTCTCTGTAGTATCATATCATGATTCGCAAAAAGGGTACAAATTTTAACTAGTATTACTGGTCCTTCTACTGCACTATGCTGTTTAGCAGAACTTCGCTATAATCCATCGCACCCAAGTTGGCAAACCCCAGAACTGCACGTTTTTTATTACCTGTGCGACTTTTCTTACATCAAGGATCACTTGTCCTGTAATGCTAACCATTGCTTTTTAAATTGTTTTTGTGTGTGTGTTTTTTTTTTTAAATTAGGCAAACTTTGACACTTTAAAGAAATGTATTGCATATAACTGGGGCAGTAGCATGATTTTTTTCTGTTCTAGTAAATTCCATAAAGCATTAACATTTCAAGCCTGTTTATATACATACACACACACACACACACACACACACACACACACACACACACACACACACACACACACACACACACGTAAGGCAAATGGGAGATCGCCCTGCTTCACTATGTTACTTTTAATGCAAAAGAAAAAAAATACATAAAACCTGTTCAGCAACAAGGCACAAATATAATATTCCTGAAAATCTGTGCCTCTGCACCTGAGCTCACCAAACATCTTTTAAATGCAATTAAAGTTTCATGTGGTTGCAGTAAAGTGCAACAGTAAGTAGTAACCTGTACAAAGTGCAATAAAAATGTGTTGCTACCTGTGCTTATTCCCTGAAACTATAGCACCATAATTTTCATATTCAAAAAAATGTTAAAAAAGCTACAGTCTTCCAGCATATCATCAAAACTGCCAAGTCCACAAGGCAAGCAGATACCCTATTCAGGACTCAAGTCATAGGGGACTCATTGTAAGACATACTTCTGCCCCACTCACCAGGCCAAACAAGGAAAAAAAATAACAGTCAGGTGCCTATCACGAGCCAGGATCCACCAAGTTATGCAAGTACTCAAATCACTGCACCACAGATACCAGTATGATTCATTCATAGTCCATGTAGATCTAAATGACCTGAGACTTACCTTCCTAGATTATATGAAGAGAGACATTATGGAGCTGTTGGACTATGTGTCACAGACTAGTATGTGCTAGCACTGAGCAGCATTTTACCTTCACCAAGGATGATGCCACAACAGAAAATGAAGATGATGACTATAATAATTGACTTAGTTTATGGGGTCATTCTATGTGGATAAAATATTTGTCAATGTGGAAGGACATGGTTAAGAAACCACAATGCTTTGCTAAACATGGACTGCACCTGTCCCCTCTGGACTTTCAAATATTGGCTAAACATTGCCCAAGCCCCTTGGAGCCTTTTTAGGCAATGCCAAATTGACAAACTTTCCAACATAGCAAAATCTACCCAAGGAAATCTAAAGGTGTTACGGCTCAATTCTTGGAGTCCAAACAAGAAGCTCCACTCCCTCCAAGCTTTACTTACCTTGTAAAATATTATTCAAACTTCTGTATTTAAGTGCCACTCTCAAAAAGTTGACCACATGTGTGTGGATAATTTTTGTTTATTTATTGATATAAATATTTGTTTTCTGGGACAGAGCACTTATCTCCACGGACCTTTTTTACACTCAGCAAGAGAGCAATACCTGGTTAGGTGACTTGCTCAGAGTCACACAGTTAGGCAATGGGGGCTGAGGGAATCAAACCTTGCATGATTGGACCACAAGAAACAGCTCATTAGCAGCTCCATAATCCTATAAGCCAACTGCCAGACAAAGAAATGTAAGAATTTATCCCTGAAATACTGGTTGCAGCTTCAGACATTACCTAAAATATTTTCTTCTAATCCAGGACTTCTACAATACTTATATACCTACATATTTGCATTAAGATAGACATACATATATATTTTTTTGGAAACCTACCTCAGGTCAATGTCTTGGAGGAAAGCTAAGACATTTTTATAAGTCTGTTGCAAAGGAAAAAGCAAATACATTAAAATGTAATATTGCTAAAAAATAACCCCTTTGGTTTACAGCAAAATATCATATAGCACACAAACTAAATGAACCAAAGTCTGATAGAGTGATGCCGTATGCCTATACAATATACGGGTATGCAGTAAACGGTATTATCAGTTGATCTTTTTTTGGGTACAGTATGTGCTATCAGACACTTTCTGCATTATTACTACTGATAATAATAATACTTACAACCTAGCTGCAACATATGTGCATACGGGTAGTGACATGCTGTGAGGAGGCTGTCGTGTCAGTGAAGTGCCCTGCTAATACTATGTTTATTATACAAACTATTTGAATATTTAAAAAAAAAAAAAGATAATGACCTGCTTGAGACAGAACAGAATGCAAATAACACATTCAAATGCAACACATTGCAAAAAACTCTTTTTCTAAAGACACAGAATAAATCTTAGTTGCATTATTGCAATCAACTTAACTGCATCAAACATATATACTTATATAACAGATATAAGCATATATCTAAGTAAATTAATTTAATGATATTATCCAATAAGACCAATTGACTACTGATTATAATTAAAGATTGCCCAACATATTATGATCATATATCTGCAAAAATAAATAAAAAGCTAAAACATAAAAAATATAAAATTAATCACTGCAAAGTTATTTAAATTTCAGGTGCACTTGAAAAAAGATAAATTAAATAGTATACCCAGATCATAGAACCAAACTGATCGTGTGAAGCAAAAGAAAGATCTCATTTAAAGTATAGTTTATATCCATCAGGAAAGAAAATTATAAAATGCACAAATAGATGCTAATATAAGAGTCCATGTAGATTAAGTGTTGCTGCCTATGAGTCTTCAATTAAGCAAATCCATTTTTTATACATCTGTCAAATAATTTGCCACAACTAGAAGAAACCATGAAGAATATTAAACAACATTTCCAGCTCCATTTCTAAAGGTATCACAGTAATTATCAATGCAAGAGTGAACTTTTTTATTACAAAAAAGACAATGCAAACAATGTGAAAACAAGAAACAATGCTGGAAGAAACAGATTGGAAAAAACAAATGCAGTAAAAGCAGACGACAAATCTTGGTAAGAAACAACAAAGTCAAAAGCAATAACAATATCATAAGGATTTTCACAGCAAGGCAGGCACATTGTCTCTCCTAATAGAATGCCATACCTATGACATCGTCATTCTCAAAAAAACAGAATAAACAAACATGGCAGGCAAACAAAACTGCATTCTAACATCGTACAGAATAAACAAACATGGCAGGCAAACAAAAACTGCATTCTAACATCGTACAGAATAAACAAACATGTCAGGCAAACAAAAACTGCATTCTAACATCGTACAGAATAAACAAACATGGCAGGCAAACAAAAACTGCATTCTAACATCATACAGAATAAAAAAACATGGCAGGCAAACAAAAACTGCATTCTAACATCGTACAGAATAAACAAACATGGCAGGCAAACAAAAAAAGTACAGTTGTGTACACTTACCATAAATGTAGATGTTAGAGTGTATTCACTGTTGCATTCCTTACAAAATGGGTTATCCGGTCCCCGGTATCCCGCAGTCGGCCATACAAAATGGGTTATCCGGTCCCCGGTATCCCACAGTCGGCCAGAATACCAAAGTCCTTGGGATATGATGTCGGCTGCCTTTGGATTAGGCCTGACGTCAGGACGTCCGGTACAAATAAAGCCAACCGACACCATTTCCTCAGTTTTTCTTGCCTTAACTGTCTGGAGCCCCCAAAAAGGGTTAGACCAGGAAAAGAAAAATCCAGTCTGTACCCTAGGAAAAAGGGGGTTGGAAGGGGGGGAAACCAGGACTACAACACTGAATACACTCGAACATCTACATTTATGGTAAGTGTACACAACTGTACTATGTTCAGTGTGTTTCACTGTTGCAGTCCTTACAAAATGGGTTGATTCCCAAAGCCCAGGAATAAAACAAATGGGAGAAGGAACACCTACTGTTTAAGGGTTGGTGAGGATGCCCTGCAACACTGCAGTGGCAAACCCAGCCCTGGATTTAGAAAACAAAGGTAAGTTGTAATGTTTAGTGAAAGTGTGGACAGAAGACCCAGGTAGCTGCTTCCAGGATGTCCATAGTAGGTACACCTCTTAAAAAAGCTGCTGAGGTAGAGGTTGCTCTAGTAGAATCGGTCCTAATACCCTGAGGAGGAACCTTGCCATGCTGTAAGTAACAAAAGTGAATACAATGAGCAATCCACTTAGAAATAGTCTGTTTAGAAATAGGCCCCGAGTTCCAGGAGCAAAACTGAACAACAACTGATCTGACTTTCGAAAAGGTTTAGTCCTGTCCAGGTAAAATCTAAGCTGTCTATGCACATCCAGAGAATGCAGTAACCTTTCCCCTTTATTCTGAGGATTAGGAAAGAAGGTAGGCAGGTGTATAGACTGGTTAAGAGTCAGGCTAGAAACCACCTTAGGCATAAAGGAGGGATTAGTTCTAAGAGAAACCTGAACCACATGGAAGATGATAAAATGCTCTACTGCCGTTAAGGCCTGCAGCTCAGAAACTCTTCTAGCTGAAGTAATGGCCAAGAGAAAGGCAGTTTTCCAGGAGAAAAACTTCAAATCTGCTGAGGCAGCTGGTTCAAAAGGAGGCAGAGTAAGTTTCTCAAGTACAAAATTAAGATCCCAAGCATTAGTAGGTGCCCTTCTGGGAGGCTTTAAATTGCTAGCTCCCCTGAGGAACTGTTTCATCAAGGGATGAGAGAAAATGGGCTGCTCAATTGAACAATGAGCAGAAATAGCCGAAGCATGGATTTTGATAGAATAAAAGGAAAGTCCACCATTGAGCAAGCCTGCCAGATAGTCAAGAATAAGAGGAAGAGTAAGTTGAGAAGGGTCTTCCCCCCTCTAGTCTGCATCCAAATGGAAAATCTTTTCCACTTATCTGCTTAAGATTTCCTAGTGCTAGGCCTCCTGGCCTCACAAAGGACCTCCACCACCTGTTGGGAAAGGTTCAAATTATGAGCCAGGCTGCCAAATGCAGAGTCTGAAGATGAGGATGCAGAATGTTTCCCCCTTCCTGAGCCAAGAGTTCTGGTATTGGGGCAGATGCCAAGGCTGAAACTGGGAGAGATTGTGAAGTAGTGGATACCAATGTTGCCTAGGCCAGTCTGGAACTATGATGATGGTTCTTGGTTTTTCATCCCTTATCCTTAACAACACCCTGGGAAGAAGAGGCAGAGGAGGGAATGCATAGATCAAGAGCTGCATCCAGGGGAAGGAGAGAGCATCCACTTTCCAAGCTTTGTTGTGATGGTCCCTGGTGCAAAAGGTTGGAAGAAGGTGGTTGGTTGGAGATGAGAAGAGATCCACCTGGAGAGTGCCCCAACACTGAATGATGTGATAGAAGATGGTCTTGTTTAGTTGCCACTCATGAGGATCCAGGACCTGCCTGCTCAACCTGTCTGCCACGGAGTTGATCCTTCCTGGAAGAAACTGTGCTATTAGATAAATGCTCATGGAAGCTGCTATGGACCATAGTATCATGCTCTGTCTGCACAGGGGGTAAAAGTGAGTCCCTCCCTGCTTGTTGATGTACCACACGATTGTGGTGTTGTCTGCCCTGACCAGAAGAGTACCAGGACATAGAAGATGCTTGAAAGCCATTAAGGCTTGCTGAACTGCCATCAATTCCTTCAGATTTATATGCAAATACAACTGCCCAAAGTTCCAAGTCCCCTGAATGCATCTGCCCTCCAGATGTGCTCCCAAAGTGTAGTCCAAGGCATCTGTGGTGAGAGTCTGGTTGGCAGGAGGTGGACAGAAAGGCATGCCTTTGTTCTGTGCACAGGCTGTCACCCACCAAAGGAACTTAGTCTGCAGGCAGGGAATCAGAGGAAGCATCAAGTGTAAATCCTGAGTGTGTTGAGTACCATTGTATTTTCCTCATATGTAGTCTGGCATATGAAATCATCAGAATACATGAAGCCATGGATCCCAGGGCTTGCAGGAATTGCCTTGCAGAGAGCTGGGTCATGCTTGCCAAATTCTTGAAGTAATTCGAAAGATCCATTTGTTTCTCTTGAGGGAGGAATACCATCTGGGCGGCTGTGTTCAGGCTCAATCCCAGGAATACAATCTCCCTTGTGGGTACCAATTTTGACTTCTTTTCATTGATGGTGTAGCCAAAGAGGTGAGAAGATTCTTAACAAAGTCCAAATCCTTCAGAAATTGCTCTGGAGAGTTTGCCTGAATAAGACAATCGTCCAAGTAAGGGTAAATTTGAATGTTTCTTTGCCTGCAAAAAGCAATGACTGGAGCCAGGCATTTTGTAAAAAACTCTGGGAGCAGTAGATAAGCCAAAGGGCAGTGCAGAGAATTGGAAGTGTCTGTTCCTCACCCTGAAGTGAAGGAAATGCCTGCAGCTTTCCCGTATTGGGATGTGCAGATAAGCTTCTTTGAGATCCAAAGTCACCAGACAGGAATCCTTGGCCAGCATTGTCAGCAACTGCTAAAGAGTGAGCATTTTGAACTTGGGAATCACCAGAAAAGTGTTTACAATGGCCAAATCCAGAACAGGGTGCCAAGTGCCCCCTTTTTTGGGACCCAGGAAAAGTCTTGAGTAGAAACCCTGGCCTATCTTTGGTGCAGGAATTGGCTCTATTGCTCCCAGGTTTAGCAAAAAAGAAACTTGTTTTTCTGCTTCTGCCCTTTGATTTGGGGGAATATCTGTGTACCCTTGGTGGGCAGGGAAGGTGTGAAATGAGAACTTGTAACCTTGGGATACTATCTTGAGCACCCATTTGTCATCTGTGATGGTGGACCAGACATCTGCAAAAATGGCTAAATTTCTCCCCAAAGGAATCCCTGGCCTACAGAGGCAGGCAGGGGAAGGCTAGAGTCACTGGGAATGCTTGCTTTGGGAAATTTTCTTACAACTCCCCGATTTCGAAGAGGAAGCCTGCCAGTGCTTAGCCTTTTGAGGGGTGGAAGTCTGCCCTCTAGAAGACCTGTAACCCCTAGCCCTAGTGCGACTCTGCTTACTAGGGACAGAAAAAGTTCAATTCTTAGAAGGGTAATGTCTACTAAAACGAGGAGGCTGAACTTGCAGAAAGTCCTTAACAGTTTGCATAGATTTGGCCTTATCCTCCAACTTTTTCAACATCTCTTCTGCTTTGCTACTGAAAAGAATGTCCTTGTGCAAAGGCACATCCATTAATTTAGATTTAACAGGTTCAGAAAGAGGCTGTTCCCTGAGCCAAGCATGTCTTCTAATGACAGAACCAGTGGCTGCTGCCCTGCAAGAAGCCTCCAAAGTGTAAAACCACAATGTAGAGTATATTTAGTGACAAGAGTGGCAGAATTCAATAAATCATGCATGTCCTTACTCTCCATCAGGGAACGAATACAAGCAATTTTAGCCTTAATGGCCTCCAAAATATGCTGCTGATACTTAAGCATATGAAAAAGACAATTAACAGACCTAATAGCCAGGGTGGAAGAGGTATAAACCTTTTTACCCCATCTATCCAAGGCCCTAGATTCCCTGTCAGAAGGAACAGGATTTTTAGCAACCGTGGCTTTAACACCTTTAGGGCCTTGAGAAATAATCTCTGGATCAGCAGAAGGATTCTTGAAAAGGAACTGATGAGAACCAGGAACTCTATAATACCTATCAGGCTTTCTAGGGGCAGGAGGAACAGAATTAAGAGTCAAGGAATTCTCCACAAAAACATCACCAACAACTTCCAAAACTGGTGGGATAGCCAAAGGCTTATGCTGTGACAAATCTAAGAATACCCCAATCCATTTCTTAGACTGAGGGTAATCCTGACTTTCCCATTTGAAATGCTCCCTAAGAGAATTCAGAGTACCTCCAAAAGAAAAATCTTCTGGAGGGGAGGCAGAAGGGATGGAGTTTTCTGCATCAGAATCCTCAAAACCAGAAAAAAGTGGAGAGTTTCTCTCTTCATCAGCAGAGTTACTGGAAACCTCAGAATCTGAGACAGAGAAAACGTCTGGCGACAATTTCCTAATCCTTTTGGAAGAAGGAGGCTGAGAGCCTTTGATAAGGGTTAAGAGATCACTAGCCATTTTAACCATCTGAGCTTTAGGTATTTGAGGGGAAGTTGATGACTGCTTAGGAGTAGATTTTCAGCTGAATGGTCTGTTAGAAAGCCGGAGGGACTCAGGAGTTCTAGCCACTGCAGAAGTCTGAATTAAGGTAGTCAGTCTGGATCTGGTCTCTGGGCAGAGAAAAGAGGCCTAAGAAGCCAGTGCCTGCTTAGCGGCTCTGGCTCCATCAGAGGTGGTGACCTGCAGAGGGAAAGAAGACGAAGTGGAAGCCTGCAGTATGGAGGACTCAGAAAAGGTCTTCGCAGATGCCTGCTAAACATCTGCAGATTGCAGGGGCAAAGAAAGCACCTCACTGACTACCGCTGGGCCGACAACCAACTTAACAGGGATGTCGTCGGCTAATTTGACCCTAAGCCTGTTGTGGTCCTTATCCTTGCACTTCTTAGGAACATCTGAAGTCAGGAGACCAGAAGACACCATACAGATGAACTTATGCCAAACTCCGAAATGCTTGAACAAGATCCTAGCTCTACAGCGTATGGTACACGGGTTGAAAGAAACACAGAGAACACAATTAGGGATGTCGTGCTCAAGGCCCAAACAAGTAATACAACAGGAGTGAAAATCATGGTGCAGAATATGTTTTCCACAGGCAAGACAGTTATTAACTTTCTCTGACATCCATTAAAGCAAGAAAAGAGGGTCCCCAGTGGGATACTTATATGAGGATATTTTCAACTAAACAGTAGGAATACAAAAAAAGAAGGTACTTGGCTCCGCGGCAAGAAAGACAGTGGAAATGCCTTCTTTTGTACCGGACATCCTGACATCAGGCCTAATCCGAAGGCAGCCAACATCATATATCAAGGACTTTGGTATTCTGGCCGACTGCTGGCTACCAGGGACCGGATAACCCATTTTGTAAGGACTGCAACAGTGAAACACAATAAACATCTGCATTCTAACATCGTACATTATAAACAAACTTGGCAGGCAAACAAAACTAACATTGTAAACCAAAAATGAAAGCACAAGACTTAAAATCTTTGTATCGGGAGTGCTCAACTAAAATAGACATCCTCAAAATACAAACATTTAACCATTAATATAAGAATTTTAATAATATATGAATAATATGGCAATGAATCAAAACTACTTTGTTAAAAATATCTTACTATATTGCAAATCAGTTGCACTTAAAAATCCCAATTAAAAACATGTATTGTGTATTTTTTCTAAGTTTCAAAACACTTTTTAAGACAGAGTGCCACTGATACCTAAATATGCTGTCATATTTAAGCAAAATCACTACCTAACTTCTCTTTCCTCATGTAACGTTTCACAAGCACACATTTGTACTGTTACATTATCTCTCTCAAAACTGTGAAATTGTTACAGTTTTTTTTTTTTTTTTTACACGAGTGAGTTGATGTATAGCATTTTACAAATACTTCATTTAGAAGAAATAGATGGGTTCTCTGAAATGCATGTTAAGTTTCCTAATAGCCTTCTCCGTTTAGTCTGCCTTGCAGGATATACAAGTAGACCATCCCAGAGGACTGACAATCAAGAAATTTGAATAACCTATTGTAATAGCTCATTGTGATGCAAGATACATTATGGATGAATCTGCACAAGATGTAGGATCCACATTTAAATATGCTAACTGATTTATAATTATTTGAGATGGATTCTGTCCATCCTTTTTCCAAAAGGCTTTTTAAATCCATTAATTTCATATGTGGACACTGGCTCATGTCCTACTACTCAGAGAAGGTCAAGTATACCTCTGGTAATGTTCCAATGGTTTTTAATAATGGATCTAAAGATATAACCAGTACAGGGATTAAAGATTAAGAAACATGATTAGTTTCTTTCCTTAAATGGAACATATTCAACTGACTTGTTCTATTGCTTCTGTAATAGTAGGATAAAAACTTCACCAGTGTGCACCTATACAGAAGCGTATATTTCAGACTGTCAGTTTACAATGCAACATTTTTTTTCTTTTCTGAATCCATTAAGGCAAAAAGAGATCCAAAGAGGCTGAGACACAGTAAATCTCTTAATAGTATTTAACTAGATTCCATTTTATTTAAACTGGTCGATTTGTTTGGCTAGACTGGCTGAGGATGTTATGGATGGTTTAGCTACACATAATGCTTTGATAGAAACACTGACTGAAGCGACTTCTAAATTTTGCTACAAGATAAAAAAACATTCTGAGACTGGTAAAATGAGATCAATGTCAGATGAGTCTTTCATAAAGTGAAACAACATGATGATAAAGTGGCTAAAAGGAAACACAAAATCTTCTTAAAAAGGACAAAATTACATACAAACTAAGCAATGCATATATGATCCCATCTACTAGTAAATAAAATAAAAATAAACCTTTTTCTCAAACTTCAGCTAGTAACAACACAGTGTCAGCTGCTCCTGATAATAATAATATAGCCATGGTAACATTTGTGACTGGAAATGACAGTTTTTTTTTTTTTTGGATACAGAGCAGATCCAAATTAATAATATTGCAAAACCCGTAAGTATCGTAATTCCCTCCTGAGAGTATGTCAGCTATGAAGAACAGGGAAGGAGAGTATTGAGCAATATGAAGAGGTTAGCAAAGTCATCAAGAAAAAGATTGTGAGGCAGAGAATGAAACAAAGGGACTGTATAAATAATGCTTATTTACTTTACACTTTCAGTTTACAGTCACTCAAGATATGAAACAAACTGTTCAGACAAAAGCAAACTTTATCAAGTAAGATAAAAATAACAAGAATGTTAGAAAGTATTATAAAATAATTCATACTCATTTTAGACAATGATGACTAGCAGGAGAATTGTGTAGTTCAGTGATCTTATGGTCACATGCAGATGACTGGCATTAATATTAGTGACAAGAGTTTCATTTTTAAATGGGAATTTATGATAGTATCACTGCAAATGTATGGTCATAGTGGCAATATAAAAGATACATATGTTTAGCATTTACAGATTAAACTACTCAGGATATAAGGACATATTCTGAACCGAGTGAAGTCCAATGTTTATGTTCTGCATTTTCACCAATACATCGTATTGTCAGGATACATGCTGCTTTACTGGGGATTTGTTTATTTATTTGCAGTTTGTTTACCATGATAGTCCATTGGGCCACAATTAACCCATTTTCAATGGAGTCCTGGGGAGAAAAGCTCCAGTAAGTACAAATATAATAAGTTTCAGAATTACAGGATTACAGGATAACAATTCTTACTCATTTTACAAAACAGTTAATCAGACATTAGAATGAGAAAACATGGTAATCAGAGTTACAATAAATTAGCCCATGAAAAATTCCATTATATACAAATTAAGGTAGTAAAAAAGAATGCAAGTTCCTTCTGGAGATTACGGGCTAAAGGAGGCTATTAGTAGATGTGATTGGGTAAAGAGAGAATTATAGTACAATGTTATGTCGGAAGAGAGCTATTAGTAGATATGTTAGGTAGAGAGAGAATTATAGTAGGATGTTATGCAGGATGAGAGCAAGAGCATTCCCATTGTGAGATTAGGTGGGAGTGAAGTAAAGTTTTAAAGATAGAGATGACTGTTACTGGTACGGATAAGATGCGGGAGAGAATTCCAATGACATGCTAAGCAGAAGGATAGAAGATGTTTGCCTGGATGGCGGGCAGGTTTATGTAGCTTGATTATATTTTGGAAGTTAGATCGAAGGCATCTGTTTGGACGATGCATTTGGAAGGTAGAGGCAAGGGAGGGACAGAGAGAGGGGCAAAAAATAATTTTGTGTGCTTGGATAAGTTGGATATAAGTAAGATAACTGGGGAGTTCAAGCCAGTTCAGTTGGTGCAGGGAGATGTAGTAATGGGTACTGGATATGTGGCTAGTTGCAAATTTTGAGATTTTATAGTAACAGGAGGAGAGTTTGGTTTTGAGGGAAGATTGCAGCTTGGTAAGGATAGAGGCACTATACAGGAGGGAAGGGATGAGATATGTATTGGCAAAAATAAGTCTGGTGGAGGGAGAGATGAAACGGTTGTGGTGATAAAGCATACAGAGTTTCTTGTGAGTTTTTTTAATATTTACCTGAATATGGCTATCGAACTTTAGTTGGTCATCGATGATGATTCCTAACAATTTAGCAGTGGAGACTGTTTCAAGATGAGTGTTATTTTGGCTGGTGATAGAGAAACAGTTTTTGTCTAGGGTGATGCTTTTAGAGGGGGGAATATCATTAGTTTAGTCTTGAATGCATTTAGTGCTAGGTGGTTATCTAGCATCCATTGTTCTGTAGAGGAGAAGGCATTCTGGGTTAATTTTGCTAAGGAAGAGGTGGAGGTTGCAGAACAGATTATTGTCAAGTCATCTGCATATGAGGTTGGCATTAGAGATGGCATGGTGAAAGTCATTAATGAAAACACTGAATAGTAGGGGCCCTAGAATTGAGCCTTAGGGCACACCAGGTGAAGTAGCTTTTTTCCACTTAACTGCTTGTTGCCTATTTGATAGATAACTGGTGAACCAGTTAATAGAGGAGTGGGAAAGATTTAATTTAGAGAGCTTAGTAAGGAGAAGGTTATGAGAGATGGTGTTGAAGGCCTTAGAGAGGTCTAGGAGGAGAGTGGATGCAATATGACTAGAGTCACGGGCTTTGTTTATGGTTTCTAGGAAGGAGAGGAGAGCGGTGATGGTGTTATGGCCTGGTCGGAATCCATGCTGGGTGGGAGTAAAAAGGTTATTGTTTATTAGATAGGGTAAGAGTTGTAGGTGCATGCATTTTTCGAGAAGTTTTGAAATAGGAGATAAGACAGCAATGGGACGGAAGTTTGAGATTTTATTATTGTTACCACCTTTATGGAGTGGAATAATAAAGGCCTTTTTCCTGAGCTGGGGGACATGGTTTTCTGAAACTGATCGATTTATTAGGATGCAGATGGGGAAGACAATGGCTTCTGCGGCTATCTTAAAGAAGTAGGATGGTACTTCATCAGGAGCAAGGTTTCAATTTTAGAATAATTTTTTATGGTAGAGATGCAAATGGGGTTCATGGAGAAGGGTGCAGGTTGGGAGCAAGAGATACTGGAGGAGGAGGGGATGTGATGAGGTTGTTGTGGGGGAACATGATTATCAGGGAAGGATGATGTTAGTTTGGATATGGAATCAATAAAGAAAGAGTTGAATTGAATAACTAAGTCTAAGTCAGAGGCATTTGGGTCAGGGCAGGGGTTTTCTCTTTTACCCGGGTTAAGAAGAGAGGAGATTCCATCCTAGAATTTTTTAGGGTTATTGTTGTGGTGGGCTTGGAGAGTGGAAAAATAGGCTTTGCGGTCTGAGTTAATAAGCTTTTTTTACTTTGTTGCGAAGTGTTTTGTATTCATTAAAGGAAGTAATAGTTTTTGTTTTATGGTAGCGTTTCCAAACTTTATCATATTGTCCCATGGTGGCTAGGGTATTCTTAGTTAGCCAAGGGACAGAGTAACTTTTTGTGCTTATGTTTTCCAGGCAGCGAAGGAGTCTAGCAGGTGTAAGAAGGTTGTACTGAAGTGGGTAACAGCATTTTCCAGGGGTAGAGTTTTGAGTGGGTTCCAGTTAGTATTGTTTAGTGCATCAGAGAATGCATTGGGGTTAAAGTTTTTTAGGTACCAAGTAGAGGTGTATGTGTGAGAAAGTTGTAGGAAGGTGGAAAGGCAATGGGCCAAAATGGGAAGGTGGTTACCTAGAGGGTCTGGAAGGGTACCACTATTGGAGAAGTAGCGAGGATGGGAAACTAGGATCCAATCTAGGGTAATACTACAAGTGAAGTCTTTGGAAGGTCTGGTTATGAAGTAAATAAGTTGAGTGAAGTTATAAACATTTATATTTAGAGAGTTAGTAGGAGATTGAATTGTATCCCAGTTAATATTAACATCTCCCAGGATTATAGTTTCATTAGTGATACTGGTCGAGAGCCAGGAGAGATTGTCCTCTAGGTTGAGACATTGTCTCTGGGAGGGTTATAGAGGGCGGTAATACATTCATTCATGAATGAAAACTGGCAAGTGGTAGGGGAGGATAAAATTCTGTTGTCAATAACATAAGATAGCAGTGTAATGATATGTAACTGCAATAGTTTTAGACATTTGTTGACAATGCTGTGTAGGTTAATACAACACAGTTTAAGATGGCTGAAGTTGAATTTGCACTATGTATATATGAATATGGGTGTTATGTCACCAGAAATGTTTTCGTACTAGAATCTTTGTCTAATTGGTGTTTAATGTGGGCATGTTTTCATTGCTGTAATGTTTGGCTGATGACTTTTGCATGTTTTAATAGCTCACAGTGGAAAATAGCAAAGTTAACAGGAAGGCAAAACCTCTTCACTGATTGCAAAGTAGACGGAATTTAAGTGACTCTGCTTTTTAAAATATCTGCAGTCAGCATGGAAATGTGTCAGATATGACTATGAGTTATAAACAGGCAGAAAGAGGACTCATTAGCATATGTTGTTTACATCATTTCTCATTTGCATCTAATTATAACTTAATTTGCATAAGTTTAATGGTGGCAGCCACGCATTAACATAAATGGCCTCTATGAATCATGCCTATTTTGCACACATGTATGGACAGCACGTTGATTGTCTCTTTGCATTTAAATAATGATTATGAATACATCCCAAAACTTTATTTTTTACGATTCTTCCTGTTTAAGAGACTGAGCATTTCCTAGATTTATTGAGGGAAGCAACATTTAATCTTAGCATTTTTTTAAGGTTTGCAACATATGTAGAATATTTAGTTAACTAAATGATATTTTATAAAGTCATATATTCAAGTAGTCATGTGTTTGGCTCCCTGTCATATGATTCATACAATATTTAAATTCAAGAGACCTTTATAAAGATAGCCAACTTGGTCTTAAAGTGGACCCTGCATTAATTCTAGAATTTATGCATGGTCTTCCAGATGAAAAATTAAGTCTACAATTGTATCAAAGTAAACATTTCCAAGAGATAGACTGATTTCATAAATACATTATTTCCCCCACTGGACAGAGTTTTAAAGACAATGGACTTTTTCAATCTGATCATAAAGAAAACTTAGTTATATGCTATGGTGTTTCAGATGGAGCTGGAATTTGTGACCCCCTCGGTAGATTTTATTTTTGTTTTTTTGGAGGGGGGACTTGTATGGAGCAGAGGATTGGCTTGCACTGGTGCCATTTCTCAATCTTGGGCATCAGGGATCACTCTTGATCCCCTGTATTTAATCTGATGGAATATCCTCTCATTGCATAACAAGAGATTGGGGCAACCCAGTGCATTTGCACTGACAGCCATGGTGATTGTCTATGCCTGTCATCAGTAAGTTTCAGTAAGATCAATCAGCTTGTCTTGCTATTAAACTAACTGCAAGGGAAATAAGCACTATTAAACAGCTTAATTATATCACCATGCAAACTAATGACATATTCTGTTTCCAAAGCATACGGTTATGTCAATGTTCCATTAAATGCGATACTAAAGTCTGTCCTTATTTATGTGTTAGTACTTAAGTTTAAGAAGTTTATGAAGTTTATGAAAAATAATCAAGTAACCTGATGAATGGATGAAGTCATGAACATGAACACTAAGCTGACCTTTTTTCGCAAACATCAGGATTAACAGAAGGGATAAATAAGCGAAGAAAGAAAGAAAATGCCTTTTTAGGAAAAATTGCAATTTCCTGCTATTTCTTCCTTTCATATAATATTATACTACTCTAAAGCCTCTATTTTCTTAAAAGAAAAATAAGGCTCATAAGGAGAGGTTAGTTTAAGGAATGTTAGCTGACTGGAGTCTAAAACTGACTTCAAAGTATGCATAATTTTTATGTAAGCATAAATTCTACTTCCTTTATCAAGCGTATTTTATGCTTCCTTTATTCTAAATGCAATTCAAGTCCTTAAAGATATAACTGGGAAGTAATATATTGTTCTAATAGCAGCTGCAGACAGAATGAGAAATTGTGGTGCAAACTAATGGAACAAGAGATACATTAAGGCACTTAAAATCTTATAGATTACTACTCATGAAATACATTTTCTCAAAGGTGCATAGATCTTTTGTCAAAATATATTTATTCACTCTATTGTTACATTTCAAATCAGAAAAGATGGGCATCTATGACTTGTAAAGCATTGTGGAAATGGACATTCAGTACTTCTGCAGAAATATAACGACAATTTGTTTTCCTTCAGCAATTATTCATTCTATATCTTTAATGGCAAGCAGATTTATGTTTACTTAAAAAATAATATTTCATCAAGTAACCTGATAAATGTATGAAGTCATGACCATGTACACTAAGTTGACTTTTTCTTCACAAACATCAGGATTAACAATTTCAGTGCCAGTATACAATTTATTTTTTCCATAGAAGTCACAAACTTTTAATAAAAAAAACTGTGACAGGTCTCATGGCAATGTCATTGTTTATTTTTTTGCTTGTTTGTTTTTTCCCTGGACATACTTAAATATTCCAAAATACTTACATTTCACTTGAGAAATAATCAAGTAACCTGATGAATGGATGAAGTCATGAACATGCACACTAAGCTGACCTTTTTTCGCAAACATCAGGATTAACAATTTCAATGAAAGTATGCAATTTAATATTCCACAGAAGTCACAAACTTTTAGTAAGAATAACCTGCAGCCTGGTTTTGTGGTAATGTCAATGCCTTTTTTTTTTTTAACCTGGACTAACACTTAAATGTTCCAAAACAGAATGGGACATTGTAGCTGGACTTGCACTTAAATGTTCCAAAACAGAATGGGAGATTGTAGCATTCCTTACCCATTGATACAGCAGGGCCCATTGGGCCTATATTATGTGATTGAACACTTAAACTTCAACCTTTAAATGTCAAACTCTGACAATCAGGAGCGGCCATTTACGCATATTTTTCCCTGGGTTCCCTGGGAAAAAATGTGCTTGGCTGTCATTGGTAATTTGCCCTTTTCCACAATGTAGAGCAATCTCTGAGTTAGTATAGTTAGTTGGGGGGTACAGCCCCCCATATCAGGGGTGTGGGGGTTGAAGCCCCCTACTTGATTAGTGTTTAAAGGTTTGTTTTGTTTCCAACAGTGAAGAGAATTTTTTCCCAGGGAAAAAATTTGCGTAAATGGCCATTCGCAGTTTTAAGGGTTCAATATTTATGGGTCAACATTTAGGTGTTCGATCACCTTAGCGTTCAATATATATAATATAGTCCTGGGCCCATTATCTTAATGTGTGCATATATGATGTATGCTAATAAAATACTGTTTCAAATTATGCATACATTCTTTCTTGCAGCAAGATGTGACTTTATGGGACTATTATCTGTTTTTTCATTAGTGTAATGTTCATTGTTCAGTGATTTCTATGAATTTTGACAAAGCAGGTGAAAGAATTTTAGGAAACAATCTAACAGTAGCAGCAAACAAGGTGAATAAAAAGCAAGGAAAGTAAGGCAACAGTTCTTCAGAAATCAGAAGAGGCACTTTTTTCCACATTAACACAAAGACACACACTCAGATGATACAAAAGATGTGCATTTTCCATTGCTCTTGATTATAAGCTAGGCTTTGTTTTAGTACTGTCATTCCTTGGAATACATCATTATGGTAATTATTACCATCTGTATTAATGATATGATATCCTCTATGGACCTCACCATGTCGGAGAACTTCTTGTCTTGAATAAATAATGAATTATAAATAATAAATCTCCCAGGTAGAAAAGCTGAAGTTTGTTGCTGTCTGCAGTATTACCTATCAATATACATAGGCTATATTCTACTGCTGCACAATCACCTACATTTCCTTTACTTCTGAAATGTACAGCAATTCTCCACATTATATGCTAATATAGTAAACCACATGCACATACAATATGCTAATATAGAACACCCCTCTCACATCCCATATGCTAATAGACTTTGTTGCTAACATTTAGCGTCTCTTATCACTTGACCATATTGCACATGCTCATTTTCTAGGGGCCATCCCGTTTACAAAAGTAACATTCAGGTTTAAACATTTCAGGCACACTATTAGAAATAATAAATGTTAAAAATGACACACAGATATTTTAAATGGAATAAAAAAAACAGTCTGATCCTGGATTTTTTTCTTTGTTTTACTGTAATGACTAAAATAATATTTTTCAACTATTATCTCTCAAGATGCAGTGATGTCTCAGAGAATTACATAAAGTTGGTTTGATGAAGAGACTGAAAGGTCTGGGTTTGCCTCACTATATGTTTACTTAACAGAAAAGCAAATTCAAGGTAATGGTGTATTCAAAATGGAATTAGAGTCTGGGAAACTGATTGGGTGCATGCATTTAGTAATCAAAACGTTATTTCTTGGAGTAAACTGTGCTATATGCTAATGAGAAAACAGCAGCACATCATTTAGTTTGCCTGTTCCACATACATTAGCAAGCAGTAACTCATGACAATCTCCTGCTATTTTTGTGTGCATGTGCTGCAGGGAACATTAATGTTCTATATGCTAATGAGGCCTCTGTTAGCACAGTAATTCCCACTGGCTGCAGGTATGTGCTATCACTGCTGATGGTGTGCAGTAGACTGTGCTTAAAACACACTGTTACTGTGCTCAATATATTCACCAGCAGATGGCCTATACTGCCTGTATACATTAAACAATGACTATATCTGTTGTCAAGTGGGAAAGCAGAAGAAGAGCTAGGGCAGGGTTAAGGGGGCAGCTTCTTTGACTGCGAAGTGTAAAGGGATGTGATTGGCAAATTGCAGATATGAGTTTTTAGAGCACCAGCATTCAAAAATGAATGGTGATACTGCAAATGCTGTTACAGATGAATCGCTTAGTGGATAGTATGATAACTGTAGTAAACCTGTTGCTACAATTTACATTTGTATTTTTTGCTGAAAAAGTCCTCAACTTAAGAGGTGAGGAGAAGATCAAGAAAATTGGACTTCCACAAGATCGAAGTGATGGAAAACGGACTTTTTCTTTGCTCCTCAGCTTAGAGGAGTTGAGGGGTGTGAGGTCTAGGAATGATAGCTGACATTAGATGAGTAGGCTATGGCTTCGCTTGAATGACTATGTTACTGCTCAGCCATGCTACGCCGAGTAGCACATTACTGGTACTAGGACAATGGGTGATCAGCCGCTGACTTAGTTCTGGTAGGTGTACCATCATAAATCATTCCTATTCTACCAATGTTACCTAATGCATTAAACTGAACACTGTCTATTAAAATGTAATGTAATTCAACCCTACATATATGTAAATGTTATGCAATGTAAATGTAATGCAATGCAATGCAACTATTCTTGCGGAGATTTTCTACCCAAGCCTCCACTGAAAATGGGTCGACTCAATCCAGTGGACTATCCCAGTCAAAAAATGCAAATAAAATAAATAAATCCATAGATGTCACAGTAGCATAGGCACTTTATTTTGTGATTCTCGATCATATAAGATACTGCTGCATTTTATCTGCATGCCTACAGCATACATGGACACTTCTAGTTCTATAATAGTATCTCTGGATACTGACAGATGTTTGGCCACATTTGTGAATTGTGCATTTGCTTTAGTGTGGAGCTTGTGCCATGTGTCGGTCCTCTGCAGTTGTCCATAATGCGTATCCGTCTCAGTCAGTGATGTAAAACAAAATTGTCATCTATGGTTCTGACATTGTCAGTATCAAAGTTATGCATACAATGGTGTTAAATTAGAGTATATTAAACATGAGACTTCTTTGATGTTTTTCTTTTCTACTTAAATTATTCAGAATTTTGAAAGGACTTTTTTTTCACTTCTGTTTGAAAAATGGGGATTGGAAAAAAAAAAAACATATATATATATATATATATATATATATATATATATATATATACACGGTTCCCCTTTGTAATCTCAAATTGCTGAAATCTCGAATTTCAGTATCTCGAGACCATAAAGGCAGATTTTTGAAATAGCAAAAGTGCATAATCGCAAATTCAAATATCTCGAATTTGCGGTTATGGCTTTACGCTATGTTACATGCGGTGTTTTGTGTGGCTGGTGTCCGGTGTCGTCTGTGGATTTAGGTGGAATTTAAGGTGACAGAGTGTTTTGTAAGGGTTTTGGGTGGAAGTTTGAGTGTATGTGAGTGTGTTTGTAAGTTGTACGTGTGTGTTAGGGTAGGCAGGTGAAAGTATAAGTATGTAAGTGTTGGATTTGTTGGTGTTTGTATATGTGTGATGTGTGTGTGTGTGTGTGTGTGTGTGTGTGTGTGTGTGTGTGTGATGTGTGTGTGATGTGTGTGTGTGCGAGGGACTGTAGAATGTCTGGGAGTGAGTTTACTTTCTTTTTCTGTTTGTGCGATCTCGGAGTTAGTATATATAAGTAGGGGGTGTGTGGGGGGCATAGTCCCCACATGGGGGGTACAGGTGGGTTTGTCCCCACGCATATTTTGTAGTGTAGGTTTGTGTATGTGTGGTGTTATGTTTTTGTGTGTTTTTTTGTTTTGTACTTTGGGCATTGTGGTGTATGTGCGGTGTGGTGTATGCTGTGTGTTCATGATTTCAAATTTCACGGTTTTGGGCTGTCACTGTTTTGTGGATTCACCTTTATGGTTTTGAGATACTGAAATTCAAGATTTCAGTATTCTAAGATTATAAAGGGGAACCATATATATATACACACACACACACACACACACACACACACACACACACACACACATATATATATATATATATTTATTTATTTATATGAATGACACTTGTTGCTTTCCACAGCTGATTAATACTGAATACTGCATCAGTTCACTAAAAGTATAATGATGATTATCAAAGATACATTGGATGATAATCAGAAAATGACCAGTGATGAAATTCAATTTAGCTAAGTTGGTGAATTGTGAGTGAATTTTACCTGAAATGGATGCTCTTTGTTTAAGATATGGCTATTAACCACTGGACAATTACATTTTTATCATAGTTGATTGTATACTAGAAGGTGTCATTTCAGCTTACCTATTATGATGAAAAAATAAAATGGCGATGCCTGGCTGATGTACAACGCATGTGAGTACAATCACAATTTTTAACCTGTTTTATATTTTAATGAGTAAGCAAGAAATAGCAAATTTAAATTTATAGAGACAGTTTGAAAGTTAGTACTAAACATATATGTTTTCAATTCAGACAAATTATTTTTTTTTTTTATTAATTGTAGTTTAGCCTGTTTAAAAGCCCATTCCCCAGTGAAATAGCTCAGTTAGAAGGATATTTTAGAAATAAACCATTTCAGTAGAAGATATGCTCACTGCCGTATAGTGCCTAGGAATTTGTTAGCCACAGAAGGAGAGATTTCATTACAGGCACAACCATCAGGGAGACATCCATTATGTATAATCTGGAAATGAACTGTTTTCTGTAGTGTTTTTATGTGGCACCAAAAGCATTGTAGACTTCAGTATATATTTGACTGGTGCATAAAAAACAATTTTTGTCTAAATTTTACAGAAGGCAGGACTGAACTATTAAAAGTCAAAGGCGACAAAGGACATTTTATTATATTTTAGGAGGAAATTGTTGCATTTCCATAGTATTGTGAACCTTATCTATTATAACAGTAGAAGCAGAAATAGATCACACTTCATTGACATGCAGATGGAAATAGAAACACTGTGGTGAGAGCAGAATAAAAAAGAATAGTAACAGATCAAAGGTAGAATTAAATTTTTTGGGGGGGGCAGGATTTTGAAAGTATACACCAATTGTACACTCCATTTCACACATATGATGCAACTAACAGAGACATCATGGGAAGACAGACACTATAGAAAGGATCATTATAGAACTAATAAATAGGGATATAAGTAATGTACAAACTCTCAACCTAATCCATTTTCAATTGGCAAAGGGTAGGTCCTACCGTTTTAATTTTATTGGCTACTTTGAAAAAGTCAGTGAAGCAAAGATTGATTTCAGATCAGTGCACACTGCATATCCAACCTCACAAAGTTGTGCAATACCATCTCACACTCAGGCATCATAAATTCTCCAAGCTAAATACCATCTCACACTTAGGAATCATAAACTCTCCAAGCTAAATACCATCTCACACTCGGGCATCATAAACTCTCCAAGCTAAATACCATCTCACACCCAGGCATCATAAACTCTCCAAGCTAAATACCATCTCACACTCGGGCATCATAAACTCTCCAAGCTAAATACCATCTCACACCCAGGCATCATAAACTCTCCAAGCTAAATACCATCTCACACTCAGGCATCATAAACTCTCCAAGCTAAATACCATCTCACATTCAGGCATCATAAACTCTCCAAGTGAAATACCATCTCACACTCAGGCATCATAAACTCTCCAAGCTAAATACCATCTCACACTCAAGCATCATAAACTCTCCAAGCTAAATACCATCTCACACACAGGCATCATAAACTCTCCAAGCTAAATACCATCTCACACTCAGGCATCATAAACTCTCCAAGCTAAATACCATCTCACACTCAGGCATCACAAACTCTCCAAGCTAAATACCATCTCACACTCAGGCATCACAAACTCTCCAAGCTAAATACCATCTCACACTCAGGCATCATAAACTCTCCAAGCTAAATACCATCTCACACACGGGTGTCACAAACTCTCCAAGCTAAATACCATTTCACACTCAGGCGTCACAAACTCTCCAAGCTAAATACCATCTCACACTCAGGCGTCACAAACTCTCCAAGCTAAATACCATCTCACACTCAGGCATCATAAACTCTCCAAGCTAAATACCATCTCACACTCAGGCATCAAACTCTCCAAGCTAAATACCATATCACACTCAGGCATCATAAACTCTCCAAGCTAAATGTTAATTCATGTGTAACTCAATGGACAGCAAATGGGCTCACAAACAGAGCAGAGGAAGTAAGGATGGAATGGGCTCACAAACAGAGCCGAGGAAGTAAGGATGGAATGGGCTCACAAACAGAGCCGAGGAAGTAAGGATGGAATGGGCTCACAAACAGAGCCGAGGAAGTAAGGATGGAATGTGCTCACAAACAGAGCCGAGGAAGTAAGGATGGAATGGGCTCACAAACAGAGCAGAGGAAGCAAGGATGGGCAGGTTTACCTGCTCCAAAAGGCTTGCAACTACTGGAGTTCAGTCCTTGTTACAGTCCTGTTTGACATTCATTTCTCCAAGGTCAAAGATAATGCTAAGAGCAAACTTGGTGCCATCATAAACTCTCTAGAGGACACCAGGGTCCAGTGAGAGGGCCTTCCCTAAACAAATAGCTGGTGTCAAAATAATGGACTAAAGCTAAATGCCAAGAAATGTATAATCATATCCTTTAGCAAGTATGATTCTCCTTGTAACTATCACACTGACAACATCCCATTGAAAAACTGATCCCAGAGTTAAGAGATCTAGGAACCTCTTAGGACAATGACTACCATTTATTCATTATTTTAAGGAAGTCCTTTTTCATCTAACGGCTTTTATTTAAATGTCTGGCATCCAGATGCAGGGACATCATTGTTCCTCTGTACTTGGTACTCATTCAGCTGATCTTTGAGTATAATCACCCCTTTTAGTATGTACCTGCCAAACAATTGTTACAGCCGGAATGACCGTACACCTTTCTCACTGAAAAAATCAAGGTCTTAAACCATAAAAAACATGCAGACTGACACAAAGCCTTGTCTCTTTTCTCGGTATCATACAGGTAATTGAGAGGAGACCTCTGTCTTGCATATAAAGCCACAACAGAAGCTATTCCATCAGAGCTATTACACATTCACAAGTACAGTGATGGCATAAACACCCATTCATGGGACTTCAATCTCTTTTGCAAAATTACCAGAATATGCTGGAGGGGTAGATATGAATCACAGAGTACATCATCTCTGGAACTACCTTCCACTCCATATAAAGCATAGTTGTTTTCTTACTCTGATATACTTTAAACAAATGGATGGAGAACCACACATTCACACCCAGTTCAGCACCACTGTCCCTAATGGACAGTAGAAACATATAATTACCCCAACATTAACTTGTTCAGCCTTGCTTTGAATATTGTTATTGCAAAATATAAGGGATAATAATTACCATGGGAATGCAAGGCTAGGTTTCCTAAAATTCTCACATATCAATACTCCATTACATACCCATGAACCTGTAAGACAGGAAAATGGTTAAATACACTGATTTGTTTGACTAGGATTGGATATTCCTATTTTAAGGCTGGAAGAAAAACAGGATACTGGTAAATGTAAACTTAAGGGATGTAGCACTGACCATTATTACTGTGGTCATGCAGCAGTCAGAGGGATGAGCATGTGGCTACCGGATAGCAGACAAATGATTTGTTAACAATATTACAAATGACATTTGAATAAGGTTAGAAAGAAACGAATATCAAAATTTGAAAGGAAAGAGCAGTCTTATTCTGGAAAAATCCAGCCTAGAATCAAAATACCCTTGCAGAAACAAGGAAACTTATTGTTTCCTGCCTCCATGGTACAGAGGTATGGAGCCCTTACTGTGATACAAATGGCCATTGTTTCATCAGCAGTGAAGAGATCAAGCAGGGAGGCAGAGGGGTGAGGGGTGGGGGGTGCAAAGGGCAGCATGCACTCCAGGAGCACATGAGGAAAGTGCAATTTCTCTGATGGAGACCAGGAAAACCACTTTCCATACTTCAGGGGAAGGGTGAGGCTGCTTGCTGGCATTGACCCACGAGAAATTTAAGGATGACCAGTGCAGATAGCCCATCACATTTTCCCATTCAGCTCTGCAAGATGGGCATTCACAAGGAAAGTATAGACTCAGGCAAAAAGACATGAAATGTCCTCAGTCACTGTTTAAATAATGAACCCCTCCTGGTTGACTTCACCCAAGTGATGGGGAATAAATGTGTTGATTTTTATGGCTTAGGGTAAAAAAGGTTAACACATTGTTATAAAGCATGACACTATATCCTGATCTCCTTCCTTTACAACCCTTAGCTGACTTGATGAACAGATAGCAGAATTAACAGACACTTAGCTATGAACTGCTTATCTTTAGTATCTAATTTGTTGTCAGAATTGTTATAATTTGATATATTTCTGTTCTAAAAAAGTAAAAATTATTAAGTTCAGTCTAAAACTATCCAGAAATGAATCATCCATTGGGAATAATATACCTTTAAAAGGCATACCAGGACTAAATAATTACAGTGGTTAGGCTCTGAACATCAGATAATTAAAAGCAAGCAGAAAATGTCTGTAAATGGTATCAGACTAAAAAGGTGTGTTTCGTTATTAAAAGGAAAACAAGCATTAACACTTCATGAACTGTCATTTGGTTTACTATTGGCATTTTGAATCTGCTTCAGTCAACTGTTAAGAATGTCGACCCAAAATGCGGAATTCATAAAGCTGAAAAGTAGACCAAAGAGAAAATGAATACATCGACAACCGTGGTTCGATATATTCAAAATAGCAGGAGGTGATGTCACCCACCTCCTGCTATGCACATTAATGTACCATTAAACTATACAGTCAAGGTACATTCATTCTATTTTGTGGGGGGGGCTACACCCCTCTGCACCTCCCATGTGAGGGGGGCTGTGCCTCCACACCCCCTGCACATTAAATATAACAACTCCAAGATTGCACTACAGTGAGGAAATTGGCTAATTCCCTGTTCCTCATTGAACAGTGATCCCCCTGCATAAATGTCAAACCCAAATGATCGACACTACCCATTCGCTGTAGTGTAGTTGATACATTTGGATTCAACAATCTGCCGACTTCAAAACTGCAAGTCGATCAAATGCTTGTCAACCGATGCAGTTTCCAGGTTTTCAGTGTAAATCCTGTCATTCATATTTAGCTTTATAGATAGAGAAATAGCAAGCCATAACATGATCTAAACATTTTGAAATGATGTCATACCATGGAGGCATTTTATATGTAAATATATATATATATATATATATATATATATATATATATATATATATAACTTTTTTCAGATTATGTCCGCCTCCTAATGAATGACAAAGCTGGTATACAACAAGGGAAGAATAAATGTAATAACATATTTATTCTGTGAAGGATGTGTCTGCTTTACAAAGGAATGGACACAGAATTTAGAAAAAGGTCAAGTGGTAAATGGAATATAAAATAAGATGAAACACTAATGCAGAGAGATACCACCTGAGACATAAGATGTTTAAATTGTTAATTGGCTAAATCGCTACAAAGGTTACAGCTATTCATAGATTAGTGCAAGTAAAAAGGGACAGCAAGACTAAAGTGGGACCTCAGAGTGCATGCTAATGAAAGAGAAGCGACAGAGCTAAAAATAACATTTAAGAAACTGCTAAAATCTAAAACTTACTCTACAGTTTGATATCATTTTCGTTATTTTGTTATATGCTCTGCACATTTGCAGTCATCTGAACCATAGGTAATTTTCCACACATTGTTCCATGTGTCATTTAAATTATCAGTGCTGCTAGTTTTTCCACTTCAGCATAGTGTAGATCCTTTATGAAACGGAAAGATCTCTGAACTACATTCTGGATGGTGCAACTTGAGGTCTCAGACCTGACATATTTTCAGATCTTTGCAGATCGATATGGCAAACATTCTCTTTTTGTCTTACAATAGGGAACTTCCATGACTAAATGAGATGTTGTTATTGCAGAGAGATTTTAAAGTATGAGGAGACGAGCATTTTAAAGAAGGTCAACTCATTTGAAGTCTGTATGCCTGAGTACTAGGACCATAAGTTTCAGGTTACATTAAAAGGTCAAACTTAGGAGGCAGGATTAACTGTTGAGCCTGAAATTAAAAAAAAAAAAACCATGTGAAATATTTATTAAAATGGTGACCAAAAATTAACCACCAAGATGTGTTTTGAAAATGAAATTATGCCAGTTTTATTTCTGTAGACATCTCAAAGTAGAATAAAATAAAATTCAATATTTTTAATTAAGCTTGCTAAGATTAGCCTTCTGTGTTAGGTACTTTATATATATATATATATATATATATATATATATATATATATATATATAAATAACTTTTTTCAGATTATGTCTGCCTCCTAATGAATGACAAAGCTGGTATACAACAAGGGAAGAATAAATGTAATAACATATTTATTCTGTGAAGGATGTGTCTGCTTTACAAAGGAATGGACACAGAATTTAGAAAAAGGTCAAGTGGTAAATGGAATATAAAATAAGATGAAACACTAATGCAGAGAGATACCACCTGAGACATAAGATGTTTAAATTGTTAATTGGCTAAATCGCTACAAAGGTTACAGCTATTCATAGATTAGTGCAAGTAAAAAGGGACAGCAAGACTAAAGTGGGACCTCAGAGTGCATGCTAATGAAAGAGAAGCGACAGAGCTAAAAATAACATTTAAGAAACTGCTAAAATCTAAAACTTACTCTACAGTTTGATATCATTTTCGTTATTTTGTTATATGCTCTGCACATTTGCAGTCATCTGAACCATAGGTAATTTTCCACACATTGTTCCATGTGTCATTTAAATTATCAGTGCTACTAGTTTTTCCACTTCAGCATAGTGTAGATCCTTTATGAAACGGAAAGATCTCTGAACTACATTCTGGATGGTGCAACTTGAGGTCTCAGACCTGACATATTTTCAGATCTTTGCAGATCGATATGGCAAACATTCTCTTTTTGTCTTACAATAGGGAACTTCCATGACTAAATGAGATGTTGTTATTGCAGAGAGATTTTAAAGTATGAGGAGACGAGCATTTTAAAGAAGGTCAACTCATTTGAAGTCTGTATGCCTGAGTACTAGGACCATAAGTTTCAGGTTACATTAAAAGGTCAAACTTAGGAGGCAGGATTAACTGTTGAGCCTGAAATTAAAAAAAAAAAAACCATGTGAAATATTTATTAAAATGGTGACCAAAAATTAACCACCAAGATGTGTTTTGAAAATGAAATTATGCCAGTTTTATTTCTGTAGACATCTCAAAGTAGAATAAAATAAAATTCAATATTTTTAATTAAGCTTGCTAAGATTAGCCTTCTGTGTTAGGTACAGAGAAATAATGCCAGGACTATGGCCTAGGTGATCTGAGTGCGATTAGCAATTTATATGTTTGCTGGAGCTGGCATGGGGAAGACTGGTGTAACTTCCCACGGGAGAAGGGAAACAGACTGGGTTAATCCAGTGCCACAATCCCTTTGAGAAGTGGCACTAACACAAGTATGGTCCAGTAGCAGGCCTTTGGTCACCAAGCCACAACTGTTGTAGCCCTCAATGTGGCTGGACAGAATCATGTGCTCACAGAGGTATGTCATAAGTGCTCCTGCTGTCCTTATACAGAGTAGGGGTTACAATCCATAATAAATGGTCCATTATTTCCAGGTTTGTTGTGAGGGTACAGGTCACTTTTTTTTTCTAAATGGTGTGGAATTTTCTTTCAGTGGAAACATGATTAATGTGATGATTAATATTTGATGTTACATGAAAGATTGTCAAAAAGTATTTGTCAAATCAGATAAACCTTTTTAGCATACTTATTTTTCAGCATCCAGTCCACAGTTAGAATAAGTAAGGTCTGTCTCTCTCTTTCTTTCTCTCTCTTTCTATTATATTGATATATATATATATATATATATATATATATATATATATATATATGTGTGTGTGTGTGTGTGTGTGTGTGTGTGTGTGTGTGTGTGTGTGTATTTATCCAAAAACAAACCACAGTGGTGGAATAGTAAGCTTAACATGGTATATAAACCTTTTTAGCATACTTGAAAAAGGTCATGGCTAAACTCAGGAAGAACTTCATAATGACAGGAGCTCACTAATTAAACTAAACAGGACACTAGGAGGACTAATTAAGTCCATCAAGGCAAATTATGAAGTCAAGACAGCCTCACAAGCTAAGGACAACCACAAGGTCTTCTACAGCTATGTCTGGAACCTCAAAGCCAGCACACATCAGGGTGCTGAACTGGTGGTTAGTGGTGCCACCTTCACAGAGCAGAGCAACACAGAAATTTGTTGGCTGACAAATACAGCTCAGACTTCATTCTCCCCACCTCCTCATGTAAAAGGCCTTCGAGAATATCCCTGCCAACTATTGACAGGGAAATAGCCATCTCAATGGGCCCCAACAATATCTCATGATGCCTTCTAGATAGCTAGAAACACGATCTATCTATATGACTTGAGTACCATTTCAACTATACCCTCAAAACAGGCTTTTTACCATGAGAATAGATGATTCAATGGTTATCCCACTTCATAAGGGTGAACCATCCAATCCCAGAAACTACAGACCTGTCAATATAACTATTCAAGACAAATTATCTTACACTTGTTGAAGGTTTACCAGTGGAAAAAATGAAGCAATGTAAGAAGAAACCTCTGGTATTCCACCACAGCAAAAATTTCACCACGATAAAGTCCTGTATCAGACAACAAACAAGTTTAATAGAAAAAAGTTTGGCTTTGTCAAAGGCAGATCATGCAGGATAAGGGTCTCAAACATCTGTCCTATGCTGAAATTCTGAAAGCTCTCCAGCTCTAACACATAAACTTACAGAGGTGACCTTTGCCTAACAAGGCTGTATACAAAGGCCATGTGATGAAGATTTGATGAATCAAAAAAAAATCAAAAAATCTGAATCCAAAGTGGAGACAAGGGCGGGAGGCTTAAACCTGGAACACGGCTATTAATAAGGGCTGGAGTATATTCAAAGACCAAAGACTGTGGAACTAAAAAATAAAATGTGAGGGCAGAGCACCTCAGAGCACCTCAGCTGGCCTTGTTCAAATCAATGGGGAATGGATGGAGATATACTATACCCCAGGGGATTACCTCAGTGTCACTGCTCTAACAGAGCACAAATAAATAAGGGGTATAGTCCCCATACTAAAGGGGTGGCGTAAGCCACAAAACTATGGGCTAGGCTTGTAAATGCCCTCGGGCAGATAGCCTAGTATGAACCTATGAACCTATGAACCTAAAATAAAAACAGCTTGTAAAATTCCAAAAATGTAAAATGATAAGCGCTTTCGGCTGTTTTGCCTTCTTTAGATCGTTAACTTTTGGTGATAGTGCTTTATATTTATACTAAAACTAACCAATAAGGTTTAGAGTTAATTAACTTCTTAGCCAATCATATCAGTTCATTCTCATTCATTATTTGAATATCCAATAATCTTGCTTATACATTACTAAGTACCAATAATCTTGCTTATACATTACTTAGATCGCGCTAATTGTCTTTCAATAATTCAGTAGACAAGGTTAAAGAATTGTTTCACATACCTATTGGAACAAATTAGATAATGGGGATTAGACAATCAAAATAGGTTTATATTTGTTAAACAAGGAAGAACAAATAAATAAATGCTTTTGAAAAATCAATATTATACTTTGGCCACTGGATGGCAGCAAAGTGGAAGCAAGGAATTAATGGAAAATAAAACCTATTTGGAACGACACATTCGGCAATTATAGCCAGTACAGATACAGCACTGCTTATTAGCATATTGCTGAAGTAGGACACATATGATGGGCCAATACTAGCTATTTTAATCAGAAGAAAAGTGCCAATGATCAGCGCTACGAGATTCTTAACCAATAGAAACTGATAAAAAAGATAACATATTAGCATAATTTTGGCACCAATTCTAAATCATAGCTATAGGCTACTTAGTAATGTATAAGCAAGATTATTGGATATTCAAATAATGAATGAGAATGAACTGATATGATTGGCTAAGACGTTAATTAACTCTAAACCTTATTGGTTAGTTTTAGTATAAATATAAAGCACTATCACTAAAAGTTAACGATCTGAGGAAGGCAAAACAGCTTAAAGCACTTATCGTTTTACATTTTTGGAATTTTACAAGCTGTTTTTATTTTTTCTATTAAACTTGTTTGTTGTCTGATATAGGACTTTATCGTGGTGGAATGTTTTCTGTGGTGGAATACCAGAGGTTTCTTCTTACATTGTCAATATAACTAGTCTAATATGCAAAGCCATGGAAGAAATTATCATGGAAATGGTCAGAAAGACATAGGCAACTTTCAGACAATGGGCCCAGCCCATTTTGACTTTGTCAGTGGATGGTCATCCCTACTAAATCGTGTGGACTTCTTTGAGAAGGTTGCTAAGGCAATGGATGAGGGGAAAATGATGCATTTTACAAACCTGGACCTGACTAAGGCATTCGATACAATACTCTAACTCAGGTACAGTTAGCAAACTCACTGAACTGGGCATAAACTCCTACATAACTTTTTGGATTGCCAGCTGGTTCACACAAAACCCAGGAAGTCAGGTTTGCAGATACCACCTCCAGTAAGAGATCGGCCACCAGAGGGATAAGCTCAAGGTTCCATGCTGGGGATTGTTCCTATTTGGCATCTAATTCTTAGAGGTAAAAGCTAATGTCAAGGGCTATTGGCAGACCAACTTTACAGCTGATTGTGAGCTATCATATATTTGTCCCATGCCACAAACATCTTACAAAAGATTTTAACAGAAACAAATGACTAGTGCCAAAGTTGCAGACTAAAGCTAAATGCCAATAAATGCATTACAGTGCCTTGTGGGAAAACTGCCACCCAGGCTAATAACTTCTTTGATAAAACAACCCTAAAAATTGACCCAGTAGTCAGGGATCTGGAAACATATGTAAACAGCAATCTGGCCTTTGACCAACATGTGCCCAAGGTAGCAAGAAAATCATTCTATGTTTCCCAATTTATAAGCAAGACCATGGCATCCAGGTCCAACAATGTCATGGTGCCACTTTATTCTGCCCTTATCAGACCCATCTTTGAGTATAATGTCCCCTTCACCATGTACCTGATGAGACATAAGCAACAGTTGGAATGCCCACAAATGATCCTTACCTGGAGAATCCAGGGTATAAACACATTCTCCTATATGGATCGCCTTAAAGCCCTATCTTTATATCATTATACTCTGCCTGCTACAGGTTACTGGGATGCGATCTATGGTTGGCATACAAAGCATCCTTGGAGCCACCTTTGTTGGAACTTTTGCACATCCACAAAAAGAAGAGCACATCTCAAGCTGTTACAACTTGTCCATTGTCAGTTGAATGTACAACTATGAAGTTTTTTTAATTATTTTTGAAAATTTTATAGCACTTCAACCATACAGTGAGTGGGAAATAAACCCTGTGCACTCAACACAAAGATAAATGATTGCAAACATAGATGATTACAAACAAGACATGCATATCAATGTTCAAACCCAAATGAGAAAAACAACTTATCTATAAACTCCATTATCTGTGGGTAAACCAAAGAATGCAGAGTTTATAGGGTGTCACTTTTAAGCCACAACATTGACTGCATTTGGCAGTTTTGCTAGTGGCTCAAAAGAACATCCAGCTGGAAGATGGAGTCAGGTGCCAGTGACTGACCAGGTAGTCACCCAATTTATGACCTACTTGAATATCGAACTATAATGCAGCTTGAAAGCTTACAGGATCATCGATAAGGTAGTTGCTTTGTTTAATTTGCTGAGATGCCTTGGCTGTCCTGAATTGGTAAGATACCTTTCAGCTGTCTAGATTTTCACAGGATATTCGGCTATTTCTACATACGTTTGGTCTGTTTCTCATAAAATTTCTGGTTTTCTGGCAAGTCCCTGAGTGTTTGGGTCATTGGAAAGTGGCATAAATATGGTTTTCTGACCTCCTGTCCTCCAGAAAATGCAAGTTAACAAGTCATGTTATTTGGAACAGCTTTCTAAGTTGATAAGAGCAACACATTTGAGATTGGGGAGAGAGCAGACAAAAAAGTGCCCCCTTTTAAACTCTCTTAAATTTGGTGACTTTGTAGGGAAGGTGAAAAATTACACTGTTAAACAATGGCAATAATTAGACTTATAGACATTGTTAACTTCAGAAAATACACTATTTCTCATCCTTGCTGTCTATCAATATTATAAGGTAAAAATGCTATTTTTAGAGGTATTCTCGATAGACCCAGATTATTTTTGATTGGTCCCTGACTCTGTGAGGTTTGTCCCAGATTTATTTTTGAACTATGGTTCTATGTTTAAGTTAAGTTTGCTCCTAGTTTGGAGCCTTTCTCTCCTCTCCTCATTATTCTGTACTAAGTTTTTATTGTGAGTCCCTGGGTCGATGATCTCAAAAAAACAAAACAAAAAAAGGCATAAAAGTAAGAGGAAAAAAGGACAAAAAGGAAGGTACAAATGAGAATATGTCAGAGGAAGTTAGAACAGGAACAGGAAAAAAGGACAGAAAGGAAGGTACAAATGAGAATATGACAGAGGAAGTTAGAACAGGAACAGGAAAAAGGGCTGTTGAGAGACTCCAGGAAACCCATAGTCTGTCACCTTTTGGGTACTATTGTCAAGTGCCTCTACTTCTCATTAGAGGAGTTTTACTCTTTCAGACTGCAGTCATCCTTGTTTGCATGTTTATACACTAGGGCATTCTAGAAAGCAAACTGATAGAGTCTCTGTTCTGGCAGGACACAATAATTGACAGGGATTTTGTATTAATCTGTATAGGTAAGTCCAACACCAGTCAGTCAAAAGCTGACAAGTCTCTTCAGAGAAAAGCAAATGGTTTGTTAGCTGCACATTCCACTGGTTGGCATTATTGTACAGATTAACCTCTAAGAACAGGTTGCTTGGCCCAGTCTACTGTTAAGAATCAGTTATGCCTATCACAATAACTGAAATCAACTTAACCTTACAGAAAGCCTTTGTTTATCAATGTGTTTCCTCCAGAGGGTACTAATCACATTCTTTTCGCATTGATAGAACATCTGATTTAGCAATGGAAGGGCACTCTACCAAGGTTCTCTATCCTGCATTAGGCAATAACAATGCAATGTTATGTTGCAGGAAGGAAGATAAGTTGGGTCTTAGGCCATTCTTTAATCAGAATAGCAGCTCATCAAGCAGCTCCAAACCATCCAGGAGTTAATGGATCTTTACAGCACAGTTACTGAGTTGTTCATCAGTTTGGTTTTCCAGGGATGTCATGGTTCTAGTTTTGGGAAGTTTGAAGACAGTTGTTAGCCAGCAGACATTCACCCAAAGCATTAATTATTCACATTTAGCCCTTAAAAAGATTCTATTAGCTAGGATTTTATCAGATCTTCATAGACGTTGTTCACTTTATCCTGGTATGTGTTTATTTTGATAAGAGATTGCGCCCAGATTACATTCGTATGGGACGAGAAAAAGTCAGCAGTGGATAGATCCAAAAGATTCATTAATCACCAATTTAAACCTTCCCAGTAAAACATTTTATGAGCTGGATAGGGTGCACTTGGATAGTTTAGGTTTTGATTTGTTTAATTTACAACTTAACTTGTCAAATAATTTTTTTTTAAAGATGACTTGATTGTGGAACACGTTATACGACAAAATATCAATTTTATTCAGAGGCTGCTTTCGGGGTAATGATATGGTGCACATGCCAGTGGGTGAATGCCTGAAGGCTTTCCCCTTTGGATTCCTCAGATTTTATGCAGTGATCTCTTTATGGTTGTCAAGTTGAGTGGTGATTAAAGCTTTTGATAAAGCAAATTGTACTTGGGCCTGGTGGTAAGCCCAAAGTGGTCAATAATTTAGATCCAAGGTGGCTTGGATTATGTACCTGGATACTCGGTAGAGTTTCAGACAGAATGGGCCTGGTCATGCCAGCTTACACTTACTGGGAAATATTTAGTAGTGTTTATAATGTTGTTGGTTACTCACGTCAATGATGTTGTTGAATATGTTAATAAACATTCACAAAGGCATGTGTGGTGTGTGCTTATTGACACAACCTTAGAGGACAAAGGCAACTTACCTATAAGTTCCACTGCCTCAAGACAGTCTAAGGGGTGAAAATTATGAAGCATCACTTTTAAGCCACATTGGCAGCATTTGGCAGTTTCATCAGCAGCTCAAAAGAACCCAACACTAACTCCTTGGGCCATTGTTTTGTGGTGGGGGTGGCTGCCTCGTGGCTTTAACCCTTGGATTTCCCCATTTTTATATGCAGCAGTTGCTTTATAGTTGTCAAATTGAGTGGTAGTTAAAGTCTTTGGTAGGGACAACTGTACTGGGGTTGGGTGGTAAACCCAAAGTGGTCAATAATTTAGGTCTGAAGGGACTTGAATTATGCACTCAGATAGAGTTTCAGCCAGAATGGGCTTGGTTACACCAACTGGCACTTATTGGCGATTCTTTTAGCAGTTTATTTTAATGTTCCTGGTTATTGACTCAGTCATGTTGTTGAATATGCTAAATAAATGGTAACAAAGGTTAAATGGTATGTGTGTATTGATTCAAACCTGGAGGACAACAAATATTTGCCTTAATTATTTGCAAAGTCATGGCACTAAAATGTAAAACTTTTATTCTACTTCCAGTTTCTATTTTCCTTTCAAGGTGATAACCTGCACTGTCCTTTCCACTAAGTTGCAAATGTCAGATGTCATACTTGCAACATGAAGGTTAATGTTAGTTTTCTGTCCTTTCACTAAGGCTAAATTAAGGATGCAGGTAAAATTAAATATACTTCAATTAATTCAAGATTCAGCAGGTAGCATTTTTCCCAAAATCATGTCACTACTCCAGAGTGAATACATTTTACATTCCACTTACCATCAATCATTCATTTTCTTCTACCTAATCTTAGTTCATGAGCATGCTTAGAACACATTAGAGTGCATCAGCCTTCTATGCCTCGTATCTCAAACATTTAGAATTAGTCCTCCAGCCTTCTCTAAATAATCTCATTAGAATAAGGCACCTTTTATTCATTTGTCTGCTGAACTGCTCTGAAGCCAAAGACCATCTCTTAATCCTGTTTATTACCATACAAATCCTCTATAAGTCTTTCAGATGTTTTACGGTTCTGTTTTTAACAGCAGCTTTACAGGGTCTGCATTGTGACACTACTTCAATTATCGAGCATATTAGGATATATCTGGCCACCTCCACCTTTCCTTACACTCCTCCATTTCTTTAGGGCACGTGTTTTAATTACTACTAAATGAATTTAAGCCTACGGTAATTAAACCATTGGGATTATGGAATTTCCACAGTGCAATGGTTACTACTAGTATTAATGACCTCAGGGATATCATCACTAACAAGATGACCGGCCTGATCATGTTGTGTACATTCTATGTATCCACAACCCTTCCAGTCTCAATATAGCTCTTGTGTGAAGGTTATACAATCTTTTCTTATCCCTACATAAACTAAAGTACATTATCCTTCTATTCCACGTTTTTAAGAATCCTGCCATCTATTAAGCTTGTTATGCCTCTCAGTGAGCTGCAACCCATCAGCTTCCCTAAACCATCTATCTGGTCTTTCCTTTCTTCCTAAAAAGTAGACTGCATAATATTGAAAGCAATTCAGTAAATGCAGAGGTGTGGCGGACCCCATCCACCTGCGACAGCGAGTTCATATATTAATACCGTAGTTCTAGAATCTTACTTCCTTTGAATGTATGCTTCAGTTTCCTTTGGATTATTGAGTATATTGAAAAAAATAATGCTGGGGAAAAGCAGGTCAAAATGGATTGCCAAAAATTTGCCTCCACAACATATGAAGGGCTTAGAAACATTTATTGCATGTTATTTTTTTCTATTTACTAGTGTTTCTTGATAACACTATGTTGTATTTTAGTTCTTTTTGATTATCACCTTAGAAACATTTGGAACAACCAGGATATGTCTAAGGAGATGCAAAACTTATGATGCTACCATAACTCAGACTATGCCAGTCAGACCTGACAGAGAAGGATGCTATTCCTCACACTGATCTTATCTTCAGCATAACTTTAACAGTCAATATCCGGCAGACTGCTGCCTATTCTCAGACCTAGATATGAGAATCTGATCTACAATTCCTCTCTCACCACATGTAACTTTACCTCTTCTTTCCCTTGGGTGTTTTAAAAATATTTTTGCTGCAACTGAAAGTTAATCCTGAAACCTTCTTGAACTCTAGAGTTAGGCTAGGCATCTGCATTTAGTAATAGCGGTATGATATAGTCTTGGATATTCTTTATTTTGATTTTTGGAATTTGGGATAGTTTTAGTAGTGATCCAAATGGTATAATTTTTTTTAAATTAATGAGAAGTTTGTTTTCACTGGGCAAGTTGCAAAGATTAGACAAGGACTTTTGCAACTGAAACTGGAAAGCTGAATCATTTTTGTTTGTTGAAATTATCAATATGTTATCTGCATATAATGCTACATTCAGAGGTGGAAGATCTTCTCAGAGATCATTTATGAATAAGGAAACCAGATGTGACCAAAGAAAAGATCTATGGGACACCTTTGACATTATTTTTTCTCATGGTGTTTCCTGCCCTACAGGTTAAATTTCTATCTCCCTGAACTGTTACTATTCATGCCATGCCATTTTGCTTTTGACAAACTTCACTTCTCGTGTTTACTTAAATCATCTTATGCATATGAGTTCTCTACCCTTGCTGTATAACTCATGTTTTCTTCTTTCCTTGTTCTCATAACCACTTATTTCGCATAATGCATTTCAGCACACTAATTGCCTCACTGTAGCGTTCATCACCATTTTAGCCCCCTAGTCTCTCCCTGTTACTGCCAAGGTGCTGGAGGTGTGTCATAAGCAGCCAGGTAACTATTTTGTTTATGTTTTTGTGAACTCTAGGAGCTTCCGTTTTAATATTGTCTAGTAGCACTAATACGCTACACTGCGTGCTTTCTACAAGTGCCTCCAACATAAATGTAGACATAAAACTGCTAGCAAATATGTCTCTAAGTTCCTGGTAGCGCTTCTTTGATTTTTGCATTTGTATTTGCTTAATACTGTTTAACAGCATTATTACGCTACACTGTGTGTTCTTTACAAGTGCTTCCAATTTAAATTAACTGTTTGCGAACGTGCTTAAGAGTTCCTGGTAGCTCCTCTTTGATACTTGCATTTACATTTGCAAATGTGTTTAGAGTTCCTGGTAGCTTCCTTTGATACATGTGTTTGTATTTGCTTAAAATGGTATGAGTATAAGGCATGTTAAAGTGCTCTTTTTTGATATTATTAAAATTCTCTTTTATAAATCAAACAGTTGTTTACTGTACCCTCTAAATTATTTGACCTAAAATGCTATGTTGGTGTCCCTACACAGGTTAAGTTAATAGGGCTTGGCTTGGTTAAATTCAGATTTACATTTAGGAGAAAGCCCTGTAGAGTTATACTAGTTTCACCTGTAGTTACATCGCCATTATATTCTAAAAGTAACGTTAACTACTCACTTGTCTTTTATCTTGCATTTGGGGATTGTGATATTCCATGAGGTGCGTCCTTCCCACACAGCAACAGTAGTTTTGCACAGCCTATCTTGATGAATGTACTTTTTCAGTGTTTTAAACCCTATGTATAGCATTGTACTTCTGCATAATGTGTTGGTGGCATACTGCATTTTCCTAGTGTTATGTCAGGGAATTTATACATATTATATTTTGAGTCATACCATACTGTGTTTTTGTTTCATCCTAGCTCTGCTCTATTAAGCATTCCATCTTTGCTGTACTGTATGCTGTAATCCCTGCTATCCCCCACTACAAAGTCTAGCACCTGTTCCTGAACCAGCTTGTTCCCATCTACTATGTTGGATCTCATCTGAAGAACTTCCCTTGCTAACTTTTGGAACACAGCTCTTCAGTGCCTCTTAAAATTAAAGTACGTTCACCTAATAAACTTATATTTAGTGCTCCAGGTACCTGCATTTTATTCAAGGCTGGAAACACACTGCTGCACTAAGGCAATCCCCCCCCCCCCTACTACTCTCATTACACATGTCCATCCTTATCCTAGTGCCTGTAACCTCTCTAGCAGACCGGACATTTCCCCCTAACTCTGTCTGCCCAGCCTAGCTGCTCTCCCCTCTTAACCAGAGATCTCCTGCTGTACTGTATTCCCTGTTCCTTCTACTTGCCTGACACTATTCTTTCCTGTCTTTCTGTAGTGTATATCCCTTCTCTTCCCATGCTTCTGCTGTTGCTTTCTATCTCTCTGAGTCTTCACTTCTCTCTTTGTTTGGTGCCTTTCTAGGACTGCTGTTCCTACTTTCTCCCTTTACCTCAGCTTCCTTCTCTGTCAGTGTTTGTACTCCTAGTCAAAATGCTGTTCTTGCTTTTCCTTTGGCTTATCTTGATGTACTGATTGTCTCTGTAGGAATTTGCTCTGCAACGGGGGCCTGCCCCACTCCAAGCTCACTCCGCTCCCCTACCCTGCCCACATTTCCACCTGCCCCCACTTCGTCTACACTTATACTCATAAAACCACACCTACTGCTTTTCTCCACCACCCTCAATCACTTGTTCCCTTGCCTCACTCTAATTATATCATTCTGTAATCTAACTCAATTACTATTCTACCTTACGGCCTACCACTTAAACCATTGTCTCACTTCCTATCCCTTACCCCATTCTCTTCACCACACTCAAAAACTCGTATTACCATCCTATACCTAACCTACTCCCTAGCAATCCTCTCACCCACTATGTATACTACACCCACGACCTTACTTCATATCTTGTTACCTCTCTCCCTTCTACTCCTATATCAACTTACCCAACCTCCTAATTTCTTATACTCCCCTCACTCTCATACTACTTCCACCCAATATAAAAATGACCCCCCCCATATACTGCTCATTTCTCCTCATCTCTGCCATTATGACCACTATCTCTTATTTCACAGAAGTATTATTCAGACTCCAAATGTACGCTCCCCCTTCAATACTCCCCATGCACCTTCCTCTAATCTTCATACCCCAAACACTTTAACATCTAAAAGTCTATTATCCGTATTTTGGAACTACTGTCACTCCTGCTCTCCAGGGACATTCACTCCAATCCTGGACCCCCTGCCAACCACACTACTAACCCCATATCTCCCCCATCACAAACTACCAACAAGTCACTCTTCTTTGCTACCCTCAATGCCCAAAGCCTCTGTAACAAACTTTCCAGCCTCCATCCTTGGTTCTCTCATAATCATCCTGACATCCTCTGTATTTCTGAAATTTGGCAAATGAAATGACACTGAAATAACCCCCCCCCCAACTACAAACTTATTAGACAAGATAGAACCAGGAAGAAAGGTGGTGGAGTAGCCATTCTCTTCTCCTCCTATCTAACTTTAACACCCTACACCAACCTCATACCTAAATTTTCCACTGCTGAAATGATCATTGCTCTACTAAAAATTAACAACCATAAAAGTATAGTCATAGCTGCACTTTACATCCCACCAGGAAACAATACTCCCATTCTAGAAGATATACTTTCCTGGTTCTCATCCACCATCTCTAATGAGACCATCATCCTAGGTGATGTTAACATTAACTGGTCTTCTGTTATCACTATCTCTACTTCCCATACCTTAAACCTATATGGCTTCTCTCAATTAATCAACGCTCCTACCCGACCCAACAAAGATACCTCCTCCGGCACTGTTCCGGACTGGATACTAGTCTTTCACCCAGACAATATCTCTAAAAGTGATATTTTGCCCGACTCCATTAGTGACCATCTTCCTGCCTTTGCAACCCGCTCACTATCCCCACTACACTTACTGCACAATTACATCACAAAATGCAAGCTTAGTAATGTTAACCCTCAATACTTCTCTGATACCTTAAAACTAATAAATTGGAGCCCTTTGAAAACTCTTCCCCTGGACGAAGTTGTCAACCACTTTAATGCTGTATTCATTAACTTACAAAATGCCTGTGCCCCTCCTAGAACCAAAAGAGCGAAATTCATAATAGCCCCATGGCTCTCTAAAGATACCATCACTCTTAATCACTCATGTGACAAACTCTGGAAACTTCACCAAAAACTCAAAATCCCACAATCTCTTAATCAATATAAGCAATGGCGCAACACAGTAAAACAGCGTATTCGCTCCGATCATAGATCCTACTACTCAAAACTCCAGAACAACTATAAATCTAACCCTAAGAAATTCTGGAGTAGTATTACAGCCCTCTTCAAACCTGGCAGAAAAGATAACCCCTGTCCTGACCCTTCTACTCCTGAACATTCATAGCCACAACTTTAACTTCTTTTTTTATTGACTCTATAACCAAACTTACCAACTCTTTCCCTGCTAGCTAATCAACCTCTTCTGCCCCACTCTCCACCAACCCCTCTTCCTCTACCATTCTTTCCACCCTCCCACCTCTGCCCCTCTCTACACAAACCCCTCTTCCACCACCAACAGCCCTACTGTTCTCCCTTTTTTCTCTCTCAAACCTATCCCTGTCAACACTATTAAAAAACTTCTCAGTAAATTAAAACCTTGTTCTAATGCCCCAGATAACCTTCCATCAAACTTTCTAAAATTAGCTGTTGACGGCATAGCCTACCCCATCTGTATTCTCATCAACCACTCCATCCAGGAATCTTATGTACCCCTCCTGTGGAAAAAGGCATTCATCATCCCATTACATAAGGGAGGCCACAACAATGACATCTGTAACTTCTGCCCCATAGCCATACTCTCCCCATCTCAAAAATACTTGAAAAATTATTCACCAACAAAGTCTTTCCTTCCTCCTAGACAATAACTTCTTGTCCCTTACACAACGCAGTTTCAGACCCCACCATAGTACCTCCTCAGCCCTCTTATCTTTCCTCGACATTGTCAACCATGCCCGAGACTCTGGCAATGTTGTATCCTCTCTGTTCTTAGACTTATCTAAAGCCTTCAATACCATTTCCCATGACCTATTACTATCAAAGTTCTCACACCTTAACTTCTCTCCTCCAACTATAAATTGGTTTTCCAGTTACCTTTCAAACAGGCAACAGTCCGTTAAATGGAACAACTCCACCTCCTCTTTTCTTGATAGCCTCACAGGAGTGCCCCAAGGGTCTATCTTAGGCCCTTTATTATTTAATATCTTCATTAACAACTTCCATCATTGCATCCCAAATGCTAAACTTGTTCAATATGCAGATGACTCTACTATCATCTGCTCTGCTGATTCTCTCTCCAAACTTATGCAACTAACACAGACTGCTTTTAGTTGCACTGAGACCTGGATGCTAAATAACCATTTAGCCCTTAATGCAGCTCAACTAAACTTATGATTTTCTCCCCTACCAAGAATTACACAATTGACAAAAAGTCCTTCATTATAAAAAGCCAAAACATGATCCCCATTAAACTAGTCCCTCAAACCAAGCTTCTCAGAGTCTTTACTAATGAACAGGTAAAATATGCTATACACATGCAAGCCAACATCAAGAAAACCTACCAAAAGCTAGGTATGCTTTACTGCATTAACCGCTGCCTAACCACCTCAACCAGGCTAACCCTCTCCACCACTTACCTCCTCCCTTCCCTCCTTTATGGTGCTCCAGTTCTCACCAATCTTCAAAGTACCCTCAAAGCTAAGCAAGCATCTTGCTACAATAAAATGTCCAAGTTTGCTGAAAATTCCAAATCTTCCTCTCACCACTGCATTTCCTTACATAATTGGTTAGAACTCCCTAATCATCTATCTTTCATTCAACTCTCCACTGCCCATAAACTCATTTTCAATCCTTCCCATTGCCCTTCATTATCCTCCACTCTCACAATGCACCATCCTGGCCATTCTCTCAGATCCACCAATCAGAACCTACTTGAACTGCACAAACCTCTTTGCACTCCAGGCGAATCTCTATTAACCTTCTCTCTTGCACAAAAATGGAACTCCCTTCCTCCCCACATTTGGACTACCCAAAATCATTCTGCCTTTAAGTCCCTTTTACACTCTTATATATCCTCCACCTGGGAATGTTCCTGCTCACATCCCTCCTAAATTTCTCCTATTCCTTTAAAATGTCAATTAATCTCCATATCTCTCAAGCACTAGCTTTATGTAATTTATTTTTTTTCACTACATGTTGCTTCAATAATTGTATTAACTGCCAATAAATAAATGTGAATGTATCTTGCAGCTTTCTCCTATAACTGTATTAACTGCCAATAAATTTTGTATTGTACATGGAGCTTCCTCTCCTATAATTGTATTAACTGCCAATATTATTTTTTTTTGTACTAACTGCTCAAATTTTTGTATATACTTTCTTGTATTAACTGGCAAAATAATTTTGAATGTACTTGGAACTATTCTCCATGGGCCTCCATTGAAAAAGGGCTCAATACAGCCCAGTGGACTTTCCCGGTTAACAAACAACAAATAAATAAATATTGCCTTTAACCTTATCATCTTTCTAACACTGTTATGAAGTGCCACTCCCTCCTATGGCATCTCTAAACTTATTAATTCAGCTACATATTAATTTCCCATCTTTGAATCAAACTTTCTTCATTGGAACGTCTGTGTTCTGACATATTTTTCTTTTATTATATTAAATAGCTTTTTTCAATTGTTGTTCTATTATATACTATAGCTCAGTGGGAAATGCAAAAGCATTCTAGATCAAAAATAGATAGAAGCAATTAACCCCCTTTTCCTTCTGCTAACACTTGTTCTTCGTTCTTCCCCTCTTTTAGAATAATTTTATGATGCTATAAAATACTAAATTCTTATGTTCTACAGTGGATTTAAAAAGTGTACACACCCCTGATAAAATGCCAGGTTTTTGTGATATAAAAATGAGACCACAATAATTTCAAAACTTTTCCCAACTTTAACATGACCTTTAACCTGCACAATTCAATTGATAAATAAGCAAATCTGTTAGGGGAAAAATATAAAAAATAAAAAACATACAATAAGCTGGTAGCATAAGTGTTCACACCCTTAAACTAATACTTTGTTGAAGCACCTTTTGATTTAATTACAGCATTCAGTCTTCTTGAGTACACACTTGCCATCAGTTAAAGAGACTCTGATTAACCGGAACTGAAGTTCAGTTCCCCTAGTAGGATTTTTCTGACGTTTACTCAGTTGCCTGCTACAGCAAAAACCATAGTTCGCAGAGAGCTTACAAAGCATTAAAGGGATCTCATTATAGAAAGATATCAGTCAGGAGAAGGATACAGAAAAATTTCCAAAGCATTGGATATACCAAGGAACACAGTGAAGACAGTCATTAAAAAGTGGAGAAAATATGGGTCAACAGTGACATTGCAAAGAACTGGACGTCCCTCCAAAATTGATGAAAAGACAAGAAATGGTCAGGGAGGCTGTCAAGAGACCTATAGCAACACTGGAGGAGCTGCAGGAATTTCTGGCAAGTACTGGTTGTGTACTACATGTGAGAACAATCTCCCATATTCTCCATATAGCTGGACTATGGGGTAGGGGTGCAAGATGGAAGCCTTTTCTTACACAGAAAAATATCCAGGCCCGGCTAAAATTTGCAAAACAATACATCAAGTCTCCCAAAAGCATGTGGGAAAATGTGTTATGGTCTCATGAGACCAAGGTTGAACTTTCTGGCCACAATACCAAAAGGGTCTTGTGGCGCAAAAACAACACTTTGCTTCACCAAAGGAACACCATCTCCATGGTAAAGCATGGTGGTGGCAGTATCATACTTTGGGGATGCTTTTTTTTAGCTGGAAATGGGGCTTTAGCCAAGGTGGAAGCAATTACGAACAGTTCCAAATACCAGTCACTTTTGGCCCAAAACCTTCAGGCATCTGCTAGAAAGCTGAAGATGACAAGGAATTTCACCTTTCAACATGACAATGACCCCAAGCAAACATCCAAATAAACAAAAGAATGGCTTCATCAGAAGAAATTTAAAGTTTTGGAATGTACCAGTCAGAAACCAGACCTAAATCCAATACAAAATTTGTGGAGTGACCTGAAGACGGCTGTGCACAAGAAATGCCCTCATAATCTGACAGATTTAGAGCGTTTTTGTAGGAAGAGTGGGCAAATATTGTCAAGCCAAGATGTACCATGAGGACAGACTGCTACCCAAGAAGATTGAATGCTGCTATTAAATCAAAAGGTGCAACAAAGTATTAGTTTAAGGGTGTGCACACTTATGCAACCAGATTATTGTATGTTTTTATTATTTTTTATATTTTTCCCATAACAGATTTATTTGTTTTTCAATTTAATTGTGCAGGTTATAGGTCACATTAAAGGTGGGAAAACTTTTGAAATGATTTATTGTGGTCTCAATTTTTATATCACAAAAACCTGGCATTTTAACAGGGTGTGTACACTTTATATCCACTGCATGTAGACAAAATTGACACCTCAACAATTTTTGCATTGAATGATCTAGCACTTTGATCACTGTTTTTTTTTCACCTTTCTGCAGTTATTTGTGACAATTTTCTTGTATTTCATCTGTTTATTACTGCACTTGCTGCAGAAAAGCATTAAATAATTTAAACATTATTAATTTTCCTTTTTTTTTAGTAATTATCTTTGAATCACATCATGCCATTTGCTCAGTCCTTGCTTTATTACTTGCCACTACTTCTCATTTTATTTATAAAGTCACTACGCAAACTATACTACAAATCATATTCATCACCCCTAATTTCACTTCTTGACTATAACTGAGCAACAACTTAACATTCTGCTATTTCCTAAAACATCTCTGTGTTTCTTTTCTTTCTTCTTCTTCAATACCCTATGTCCTTCAGAACGTCATAGTCTGTCCCAATACTAAACAGATGTGACAAATGTCATTTCTGTTTGTTTTACTCAGTCGTTATCTTTACCCACATCTTGTACAATATACCATTACTGAACCTATCCTTGATGTTACCAGTTTAATCAGAAATACCACTTAAGACCTCTTTTTTTCTGTTGACTCTAGTTCTCTTCATGGCTGCTTCAGGCTATGGACTACCCACACCTTTGCTTTCACTGTAAAACATAAAATGCAATTCATAAGCAGCCTAAGCCATCTTTCACTCAGAAATCCTTCACTTGCGTATCTTCAATTATGACTCCA